>NC_057733.1:45484393-45487855 GCF_004010195.1 Chiloscyllium plagiosum | reverse complement strand
TGTTGTGAAACTTGAAAGGGTTCAGATAAGATTTACAAGGATGTTGCCAGGGTTGGAGGATCTGAGCTACAGGGAGAGGCTGAACAGGCTGGAGCGTTGGAGGCTGAGGGGTGACCTTATATAGGTTTACAAAATTATGAGGGGCGTGGATAGGATAAATAGGCAAAGTCTTTTCTCTGGGGTCGGGGAGTCCAGAACTAGAGGGCATAGGTTTAGGGTGAGAGGGAAAAGATATACAAGAGACCTAAGGGGCAACTTTTTCACGCAGAGGGTGGTATGTGTATGGAATGAGCTGCCAGAGGATGTAGTGAAGGCTGGTACAATTGCAACATTTAAGACGCATTTGGATGGGTATATGAATAGGAAGGGTTTGGAGGGATATGGGCCGGGTGCTGGCAGGTGTCACTAGATTGGGTTGGGATATCTGGTCAGCATGTACGGGTTGGACCAAAGGGTCTGTTTCCATGCTGTACATCTCTATGACAGGCTTCATAAAGGGCCACAGATCCTCCAATAACATGAGGAGGCTGCTTAATGTAATTCAAGTGTGTCAACAACAGTCAATACAGGGATTGGTGATTTCTCTAGATGCAGAGAAGGCATTTGACAGTTGAGTGGCTGTACCTTTTTTATACTCTCGAGCAGTTGGCTTGGGCGAAGTTTTTATAGGATGGATAAAGGTTCTCTACAGTGATCCACTCGCTGCGGTCATCACCAATACGATACGATCAAGCAATTTTAGCATTTTTAGGGGCAGCCAATAGGGCTGTCTGTCCCTTTTCGCCACTTCTTTTTACATTGATTGAACCATTGGCAGAGGCCATTCGTGGGGATCCCAATATATCGGCTCCAGAAGTGGGACCAAAATGACATAAGATTTCATTGTATGCCAACAATGTCCTCATTTTTCTGTCAAATCCAGCAATTGCGGTGCCTCACCTGATACAATTCATCAGCTCATTTGACACCTTTTTGGGGTACGAAATTAATTTTGCAAAATCAGTGGCTATGCCTATGGGTGGTCTTACGAAGGTGCTAGGTCTTGAGGGTGAATCTCAATTCCCATTTCAGTGATCACAATGATATTTACTTGGACGTATCAATCACTCCAGTTTTTGATCGGTTGTTTAAAGCTAATTTTGTTCAATTATTCGACAAAATCAAACAAGACCTTCAAAGATCGAAGGTGCTTCCGGTCTCACGGTTAGGTCAGATAGCTCTTATTAAGATGAATATCTTAATATGCTTCCCCCCGATTTCTGATAAGCAAACGTTCAGGAGACTGAACAGCTGGTTCAGCTCTTAAATTTGGCATTGTAAGTGGCCCCCTATTAAATTAGTTAAACTGCAATTGCCTCACAGACTGGAGGAGTGGATCTCCCAGACATTAAAAACTATCAACTAAGCTCGCTTTTATCTTATGAGAGTGATTGGGCTTGTGGGGACCCTTTGTCCATATTGTTAGATATTGAAACTTCTCAGACAATGTGCCCCACTTACTAGTTTGCTGTTTTTGGACAAAATGTGAACAATTAAGGAATATTGCCATAACCCAATAGTTATCAATACTGTTAAAGCATGGAGGGCAATTCAGCAGAGAGAAGGCAGTATTGGCAAAATATCTTTTCTTACACATATAGTGGATACGCCAGCTTTTCAAGTGGAGATGGTGGATTCAGGAATCAAACATTGAGCAGCTAGGAGTGTGTCTTGCATGGGTGATTTATTTGAGGGAGACACAATGATGTCATTTGATCAGTTAGTGTGGAAATACGAGCTATCTCGCAGGGGCCTCTTTTGTTTTTTTCAAGTTAGGCATTTTATTCAAAAAAATAGACTACACTTTTGACTGATCCCTACAAATCTGACAGAGAGGAGGGTGCTCAGTGCTAAGAGTACACTTAGCACTTTACATCATCAGTTGGGGGCGCCCCCCCTCAGATGAGTTCGGTCGACTTTGCAGAGTGTGGGAGAGAGAGCTAGATGTTGAGGTCTCCTCAGAGGCATCGGAAGATATTTGGGAAAATGCAAGAAAGATATCAATTTGCAATAGGGCCCATGCTTTACAGTTGAAGATTCTCCAGTGTCCACTTGGCTCTGGATTGTTTGTCAAAATTTAAACCAAGGATATCTTCAACATACCCAAAGTTTAGAGTTAGTACAGGCACTCTTACTTGTCTCTGGTCCTGTTGCAGGCTTCAAACATACTGAAGCGCTGTGGCAGGTGCAATGGAGGGGATTTTGGGTGTAAGGGTGGAGAGGGACCCGACCTCTCTTCTTTTTGGCCTTCCCAATGTATTCCCTGTAGAGGTGCATTAAGGAAAAAACTTTTCAACATCCTCACTTTTAGAGCTAGAAAGAATATCTTGTTAGGCTGGGGTGTCTGAAAATTCCCCGGGCTTATCGAGTTGGCATAAGATTGTTATGGAGCATATCCCCTTGGATTTTCTTACAAGCATGGTACACCGGAAAACTGAGAATTTCTCTAAAACATGGCGGCCTCTTTTGGACTACCCAGACACAGATTCGTCTGCCACACTAATAAGAGCTTTTATATAGCCATAATGGTTGTGCTTTACGAGTCCAATATCCAGAGAGGGGAACTGCAAACATGTGAATATGTGAAAATTAATGTTCTCTATATTCGAGAGTTAGCATTTTGTTTTGCTGAGCTGTATTATTATTATTATTTATTAGTTTGTTATTAGTTATTACTTATTTCATTAAGTAGTTAGTTGGGGTTTTTAAAAATATATTTTTATATATTTATACATTTGTTCAAGAGGACAGTTTGGGTTTTTAAAATTTTTTTGGTGTTCTTTCCTGTATTGTTTTGAATTATATTATTTTGTATTTGTTGTAATATTTAAAAAAATCTAGCTTTTAAATAAAAATATATTTTAAAAAAAGAAAGTGTGACAATTTCACACGTTTACATAACATCTGTGATACCTACTCTTTCTTACCACCACGCAGCAGCTGTCGGGCTATTTCCCGCTCCTTCTCAAGTTGAATAGCAATCTTCTTCTGGTACTGTTTCAACTGGTCACGTTGCTGCTTTAGTTGCTGGAGAAACAAAACGCAAAGAATTGGAGTACAATTTTAAAAAATCCTTAGATCAACATATCACCAACTAATTTGAAGAAGGATTTGCACACCACATGGTGAAATATTTAGCATAGTATTATTTTGCCGGGGTGTGGGGCATTTGTCGTTTGTATGGGGAGTGGTGTGTGTGGAGGTTGGGGTGGTATACATAGGGGTGGGAGGTTTCAGTGGGGTGTGTTAATGGCGTGTGTGTGTGTGGTGTGGATGGGGTGTTTGTGGCGTGTGTGTGTGGTGGGGATGGGGTGTTTGTGGCATGTGTGTGTGGTGGGGATGGGGTATTTGTGGCGTGTCTGCGTGTGTGGTGGGGATGGGGTATTTGTGGCGTGTCTGTGTGTGTGGTGGGGATGGGGTGTT
>NC_057733.1:45426702-45484186 GCF_004010195.1 Chiloscyllium plagiosum | reverse complement strand
GTGGTGGGGTTTGGTGTTTGTGGCGCGCGTGTGGGGTGGAGATGGGGTGTTTGTGGCATGTGTGTGCGCATGTTTGTTTCTCGGGAGGGAAGGTGACAGCTTCTGTCGAATTGTTAATCCAGACAATCAGGTAATGCTTTGGGGACCCAAGTTCGAAATATCCACCACCTACTACGGTGGACTGAGTTCAGTAAAAATCTGCAAAGGAGAGTCTAACAATGAACTTGGAGCCATTGTCAATTGTAACAAAAACCCATCTGGTTCACTGGTCTCCTTTAGGGAGGAAAACTCATCTTTACCTGCTCTGACCTACATATGACTCCAGACCAACAGCACTGTGGCTCAGTCTTTACAGCTCTCTGGGATTTTTAAAATTCATTTGTGGAAAATGGTGTTGCTGACTGGCCAGCATTTTATTGCCCATCCCTAGTTTTCTTTGTGGTGGTGCTGGTGAGCTTCCTTTTTGAACCATTGCAGTCCACCTGCTGTGACTTGACCCACAATGCCATTAGGGAGAGGATTCCAGGTTTTTTATCTAGTGTCAGTGAAGGAATGGCAATATATTTCCAGCCAGGATGGTGAATGGCTTGGAGGGGGATCTTGGAAGTGGTGGTGTTCCAACTTATCTGCTGCCCTTGTCCTTCTTGATGGAAGTAGTCATGGATTTGGAAGGTACTGTCCAAGGATTTTTGGTGAATTTCTGCATTGCACCTTAGAGGTACTACATGATGCTGCTGCTACTGCCCATCGGTGGAAGGGGGAAAATGGATGCTCGTGGATGGAGTGCCAATCAATGAGCTGCCTTGTCCTGGATGCTGTCAAGCTTCTGCAGTGTTGTTAAAACTACAATCATCCATCCAAGGGGAGATTTCGTTCACAAATAACATATTGCTAAAATTAGATCATTGTTGGAGCTGCACCCATCCAGGCAAGTGAGGAGTATTCTATCACACTCCTGACTTGTGCCTTGGAGATAATGGACAGACTTTGGGGAATCAGGAGCTGAGTTACTTGCTGTAGTATTCCTAGCTCTGTTTGTAATTTGCTGCTTATGCTGTTTGGCATGCAAGTAGTCCTGTTTGGTTGCTTCACCAGGTTGACATCTTATGCCTGGTGCTGCTCCTGGCATGCCCTCCTGTACTGTTCACTGAACCAAGGTTGATCCCCTGGCTTGATGGTAATGGTTGAGTGGGGATTTGATGGGGCAGGAAGTTGCAGATTGTGCTGGAGTACAATGCTGCTCTTGTTTATGGTGTACACTGCCTCATGGATGTCCAGTCTTCAGTTGCTAGATCTGTTCGAAGTCTGTCCCATTTAGCACAGTGATAGTGCCACGCAACACGATGGAGGGTATTCTCAATGTGAAGGTACAATTTCATCTCCACGATGACTGTGTAGTGGTCACTCTTACCGATACTGTCATGGACAAATACATCTGCAACCGGGAGACTGGTAAGATTGAGATCAAGTATGTTTTTCTCTCGTTGATTCCCTCACAACCTGCTGCAGACCTAGTCTAAAATAGCTACGTCCTTAGGACGTGACCAGTTCGATTGTTGCTAAGCTATTCTTGGTGGTAGACATGGACTCCCTCAGTGGGAGTACATTTTGTGCCCATGCTGTCATTATTATCCATGCGATGGGCAATAAATGCTGACAGTGATGCCCTCATCCATGAATGAATTAAAAACAAAGTGATGGAAGCCATCTTAGTTAATGAAAAATGTAATTTACTGTTCCTCTCTCCCCACAACTACACCCACTCCCAGGACTTCCAATATCCCAGTATTCCAGAACCACTGACAAGCAGATTGGTCAATTGCAGTAGTGATATGATCTTGGACTGAGGGTCTATTATGAGGATAGCTCAGAAATGGTGTCTCTTTCAATACATTTTCAAGAGCTAGCATATTTAATCATTATGAATTGTTGGATTTTGACACTCCATAATTTTTAAAATCCATACGAGATGACAAGGATAAGGGTTGATCAGGTCAAGAGTCATGTAAGACCATGGTTGAGGATTGATTAACATCAGAAAACAATGAAGCACTATGGTTTAGCGCTGGGACCTCAGTACTTACAAATCTATACAAATTACTTCTCAGTACTTACAAATCTATAAAAATTACTTAGGTGAAGGAATGGAGGGTAATGTGCCTAAGTTTGCTCATGACACAAAGTTAGATGTGAAAGCAAGTCATGAGGAGAATGCAAAGGCTGATAAAAGAACATATATGAATTAAGTAGTGGGAAATTAATTCTAATACATGGATGCGCAAAACAATTTACTTTATTACAAAGCACTTCCTCCATATGACAAGTGCCAGCCATGATTATGTGTTGATGTCTCTGGGATGACTCTTGAACTCTGAAACGCTTGACCTGGAAGAAGGTGCCATTGCTGAGCCACTCTGACGCAAAAGAACATGACTCTAGTCACACAAATTATATACACGAATACGGATCGGCGTACCTGTGTAACTCCCAAGCATACAGTTTCCTTCACTCATGGAAGGAATACCAATTTACTTGCCAATTTGTTTGGAACATTTCCAATATTTTATTGACAAAAATGTTCAGAAGTAAAAATAAAATTAATACTGATTATATAACAGAGGTGACATCCTGAATATCAGAATTGTCAATTCAGTTTTCTCACACAATTAGGCTTTGCCTCGTGCACTTTTAATACTTCAATTCATTGAAAGATAGGGATTGACCAAGAAAAAAAAATTCATCTAAATATCATATGACAGAATTACAGGATACCATAGTGGGTCCTTTTATTGCTTTGTAAATTTGTGAAATGAAGCAACAGGAGCCTCTAGTGGTGGCGCAGCTTTTACACAGTTTAAATTGCTTTTCTGGACAATACATAGCAAACCAAAAACGAGTACTGTCAAAAATTAACCTTAATGCGTTTAGAAAATCATATCTAACAGAAACTAAACTAAATAAATTGTACTTAACAATACAAAGTAATGCTTTAAGTGCATGTAACAACAAATGTTAACAACAAATGTCAAAAACAAATGTCACAACAAATCTCACTCTTGTGAGAGCTCGCTATGTTAAAATTGGTTGCCAAATATCCTTTATTACAATGGAAACTGAGGAGACATTGTGTTGAGATATTGTGTTATAGGCTATCTTTATTAACTCACTCACCAGTTCGCTATATTCATTAATACCGGGTCCCAATTCATTCATAAAACCATAGTTCTGTAGTATCCAAAGTTAAAAACAACTCTTTCAAACCCAATACTACACTTCCACACCTTATCAGCAAGCAGAACAACACCATACCCACCAAGTCTTCACGAAATATTATAATATTAATCAGTTCTTATCAACCATCTCCTGCACCTGAATAAACTAAGTACCTGTTAAATATCTTTTAACTGGGCCATTATCCCTTTAAGAATCTGTCTGACAAAACAGCACTTGCATGAAATTGCACGAATGAATGAAACTTATACAAGCAAATAGTAAATAAATCTCTCCACACAATTGCAGTAATCAATTAATATCCTTTATTCTTTTATTCCGATTTCTAACTTATTTAGAGCATGTAGGCCTAATAGTTTTACTAACATTTACTAATTTAAAAGGCAAAAGGGCTAACATCTAATTATGCAAGCAGACCAGACAGATATCCCATCCGAAGTAGCAGCCAGCATAAGCGTGTTTTAACCCATCTCCTGTCTCCCTGGACAGGAGCCCTTCAAAACTTTGCACTATAGATCAAAAATGTGACACTACAATAATGAGATTTTAATGTATGTAAGAACCATGTATAAAGGGACTCTTGTAACAACTGTATTTCAGGATTCTATTACTGCCTTGAACATGTGCTGCAATTGCTGAATAAAGAGGCTATTTTTGCCACTCACCAATTTAGGTTGTTATTTGAACATGATCCCACAGCAACAACAAATTAAAAGATACTCAGTTGCTTGTGAGCCTCCTGAGTCTAAAAAAGTGATAGGAGTACAATGTTGCTCTTTTTAAAGTGCCACAAAACTAAATAAGACACAAGCAGCAAGTGGAAAAGAGATCAAGTTTATCCACAATACTGAATATTTGTTTTAGTCTGGCAAACTACCTTAAATTGAAACAGGAACATTTGGTGCATCAAAGAAATTAATTTCTGCAAAACTCAGCGAAGACCTGACTGCAAAAATAAGGTGGCGAGAAACTCCTGGAAGCATCAATTACTTGGTTTCGTACTACTGGAATGTAAATACAGTGTGATACCAAACCTGGCTTAGAATGCACTTCTTCAACTAACCTAAAGGCTTCATTTAGATTTCAAATGTTTGGGAGAAGATACTGTGCAAGTGCACATCCAGGTATGCACAAATCCTTCCTAAACAATCACAGGTAATTTTATTTTTGGGCAGTTCTATGGACCCAACTATTTTCCAGCATCGTCATATCAGAGCCTTAAACTACCAGATAGATTTCCTTCTCCCACCTTTTAGATTTGATTAGATTAGATTCCCTACAGTGTGGAAACAGGCCCTTTGGCCCAACCAGTCCACACCATGGAATTACATGAATCAGAAATACATAATCAGGGTGCTCAGGTCTGCCTAAGTCAGCGGACCATCAATTATGATGCATTTTTACTCTCTGGAATACCAAGAATAAAGCTTTCTCTAAAATGTCAGAGTGCTATTAAGTGTAAAAAGCTCATTTGATCAGCACAATATAATTTATTAGAATATCCTGTTGGGTCCAAGGGTCAATTAAAAATGCCAGAGCTGAGATTGATAGGTTTCTGTTGGATAAAAATATTAATAGTTACAGAAGCAATGTGGGTTGGGGGAATTAAGATATACCCAAGCCATGATGTAACTGAATAATGGAATAGATTTGATGGGCATGAAGATGACACAAGTAATGGAAGCAGGGTTCAACATATCTGGAACTTAAAGCTGATGGCTACAGTTGTAAGACCAATATTGGCAGTGTAAATACACAATACCAGGTACAGTCCCCAGGGTTACATAATCTCTTACTTTCAAAATAAGATTTGCAAGGTCAGATTTGCATGGCTCAGATAATGGCAACAAAGTAATAGTCAATCTATTCAATCAAATTAACTCTCATCAATACTTCACTCATTTAGATACAAAAATGTTTCCACCATTAGCAACAGAAACATTTAGTGGAGACCAAAGATGCCGAAATATTAGTAAAATAAATGGGGAAAGTGTCATTTACTATTGCTATTTGTACTGTAAAATAAAATTACAACTACTAAATTGTTTCTGGACCTTCCTTATAATTTATCCAAAGTTGCTCACAGTTTTATTAATTTACTTACTGCTGTCTCTGAGAGTGTAGACCATACATCACCTTTCATGGTATAGACCCCCTATTGGCTTTCTGCCTTTAAGTAAAATAATGGGAATGTAGAACTGCATGACTGAGAATGGGAGCTGTCCAACGTTCCCTCCCTTCTCAACAAATATCCAGAAGCTGACATAGATGAGAAGTCAAATGTCCCCCCTACTAGCACTCAATGGTATCATGCCCAGTTTTAGCTCCACTGTGATTGGAACATACAACATATAGCACAGGAACAGGCCCTTCAGCCCACCATGTCTGTGCCGACTATGATGCCATTCTAAATTACTCCCATCTATCTGCACATGATCTGTATAACTCTAATCCCCCTGCCTATGTGTGTCTGTCTAAATGTCTCTTAAACATTACCAGCGTATCTGTTCCTACCACCACCCCTGGCAGCACATTCCAGGCAGCTACCAACCTCTGTGTACAAAAAAACCTGCCTCCCATAACTCCTTTAAACAATCGCCCCTCACCTTAAACCTATACCCTGAGTATATGACATTTCCACCCTAGCAAAAAGACTGACTGTCCATTTCTCTCAATTTTATATACTTCTATCAGGTTGCCCCTCAGCCTCCAGTGCACTAGCAAAAACAACTGAAATTTGTCCAACCTCTCCACATAGGTAATACACTCCAATCCAGCCAACAACATCCTTTCAAACCTCTTTTATGCCCTCTCCAAAGACTCCCCATGCTTCCAATACTGTGGTGACCAGAACTGCATACAATACTCCAAATGTGGCCTCACTAAAGTTTTATACAGCTGCAACATGACTTGCCAACTTACATACTCAATGCACCTACCGATGAAGACAAGCAAGCCATATGCCTTTGTTACCAACTTATCCACTTGTGCTGCCACTTTCAGGGAGGTATGCACTCATATCCCAAGATCCCTCTGTAAATCAAAGCTCTCATGGTTCCTTCCATTTATTGTATTCTTTCCTCCTGCATTTCACCTTCCAAAATGCATTACCTCACACTCTTCTGGACTAAACTCTATCTGCTATTTCTTCATCCAACTTTCCAACTAATCCATATCCTGGCTATATCCTTTGACAATGTTCCTCACTATTCACAACTCCACCAATTTTCATGTCATCTGCACATTTACTAATCAAACCACCTACATTTTCACCCAAATCATAAATATATACAGAGGTCCCAGCACTAATCCTTTTGCAACAACATTCGTCACAGACGTCCAGTCAGAAAAACACCCCTCCACAAATATCCTTTATCATCTATAACTAAGCCAATTTTGTATCCAGCTTAGCAACTCACCATGGATCCCATGTGAGTTTATCTTCTGGACAGCATACCATGAGGGACCTTGTCAAATGCTTTGGTAAAGTCCATGTAGACAACAACTACTGCCATACCCTCATTCACCTTTGCCACTTCCTCAAAAAAAATCAATCAAATTTGTGAGGCAAGACTTCCCCAGCACAAAGGCCTTATCTATCTTTGTGTGATCAACAAAGCTTGGAACTATAACTTTAGCCTCTTCAAAGTCATGTATATAAATTGTATGGAGTTGAGGTCCAGTATTGATTCCTGTGAGCAGCGTTCATTACATGTTGTCAACTAAATGACAACATTTATGCCTACTGTTTCCTGTTAGCTAGCCAATCTTATATCATTGGCAATGGTTACCCCTAGACCATCAGCTTTTATTTTCTGCAATATCCTTTGATGTAATATCTTATCAAATGCTTTTTGAAAATCTAAGTGCAGAACATCCATTGGATAAGCTCTTGCGGTGCAGTGGCAATGTCACTACCTCTGACCAAGAATGTCTGGCTTCAAGCTCTACCTGTTTCAAAGAAGTATTAAAACATATCTAAAACAGGTTAATTAAGGTATCTAGAATACTCATCAGTTTCTCTAGATCCACTGCATGTTACTTCTTCAAATAACTCCAATAAATTGGTTAAATGTGGCTTCCTTTTGACATAACCACGTTGACTCTGCCTGATTACCTGAACATATCTGTATGCCAAGCTATAGTGTTTTTATTAATGGCTGACACTTATTCTCTGATAGATGTTAAGCTAAATGGTCTAGAATTACCTGCTTTGTCTCCCTCACCTTTTAAAGAAAGGAGTTACATTTACTATTTTACAATCTAACAGAACTGTCCCTGTATCTAAAGAATTTTGGAATATTAGAAGCCGTGCACCAACCATCATATTCACCACTGAACCTGAACCTATAATAAAAAGACTAATTTTGGGGGTTTACATTGAATGTTCACTTAGATTCAATATCATGGTACATTACAGTCCAACATATGCCAGTTTCTGTTACACTCTTGGAGAAATAATAATGAAACACTGAAACTGCAACATAACTCTTAAACCGACAATTGAATCATGAACCAAGATGAGATTGTCAGTTTGAAAAAAGATTGGAAATGAATTTTTACCAGACAGATCCGTGACCTGAACTAATGTGGATTACTTATATTAAAATTAGGTTATATGTTAATAGTGAATAGTTATATTTCACCAGTCTTAGCATTTAAAATGCGCACAACTTACTGTCTCTCCAAGATTTCTAACATAAATTCACTTCTTTCCTAGCAGAACAAACTACCATGTGAAAGCTGGCTCAGCTAATCTGCAAGCTAGCTTCAGGCTGCAGAACTAAAATTCAGACTCAGCATAATTTGTAATTGGAGATCCAATGCCACTGAACTGCCTATCAGAGTAAGCTACAACAAATGACCAAGTTACCTTCATCAAAAAAAGGTTTCAAACACAAATAAATAAATCCTGCTGTGTGGAGCTTGCTTCTTTGTCCTGTCAAAGTGTCATGACACATAAGGCACGAGGTGACTATAACTCAATTACACGAGATCCAAGCAGGCATTCATCAATATTGAATAGACAACTCATGTTTGTAATTGAACACAATGTCATTCAAAGCATACGCCTTGGACAATCTATTGTGCCGTCAGTAGAAACTTGTACTTTTAGAATTAAGTCAAACACAAGTACCTGGTTGGAGGTGGTGGTGTATTGAGACATGCGTGTATATGAGAGAGACAGACAGATAGACATTGAGTATTAAACCATCACACTTTGTTTCTAGGAATATCCAAGTTCAAACACCTGACAGTGAAATAATCAACTTTTTGCCACAAATGCACTGTGAGCCTTTTGAATAGACAAATATGGTGGAACACACCAAACACTTCAGAGATTGTAAATAGATATAATTCATGGTCTGATGGGGTATTATGTTACCAGGTCAGTAAGTATGCAACAAATGGACAGAGGTTTCATCAACTCAGCTGATAAAGAAAAATCTAATACAGCACTCTGTTGAAAGCCAGAACTACTAGAGGCTTGAATAACAGAATACAGTACAATGAAGGAGAAGGTCATTTGCTTCACCAAATCTGCAGATCATCTTTCAAAGAGCAATCCAGCTATTTTTAGTACTCTTTCTTGATTTCTTTGCACTTTTTCTCCTGTGGTCCCTTTGAGGACTACTTCTCAAATTGCATTCAACTCTCTAACAAGGTTTACATTTCAAATTTTAATCACATTGTGGAAATATGTTTTTCCTATCTAAGAACATAAGAAATAAAAGCAAGAGTAGATTTTCTGGTACCTCTAGCCTGTCCCACCCCCAATAAGGTCATTACTGGTCTGACTGTGGTTGTAGGAGGCAAGAATGGAAGGCTCGTGGAAGAATGGTTTAGTGAGATGGCCAGAAGTAAAGAAACAAAGCCAGAAGATCCCCTTACTCCCCAGGATGACCCAGGTCATTCTGTTATAATGCATGTTTCATCAATGTGAACTTGCTGTTACGTGATTGATGAATTGGGGACACTGTTTCTAAAGCACAAACCTTTAGAACATGCGTTGTTAGTAATATAATTACAGTGTAAACAGTTTAAATGCTATACCATGTGGTTGCACAAGAATGCAACCATCAGGTTATAGAATAACTGACTAGTAGTGGTTAAATCTGGCAACAGCAGGCACAGTGGTGTTTCATATGACTAGCTACAATTATAGACAGATGGCTAAACTGGGGAACAATCAGGATACAAAAGATTAAAGATTAAAGCCAGGGAACTACAGACCGGTGAGCCTGACGTCGGTGGTGAGCAAGTTATTGGAGGGAATCCTGAGGGACAGGATGTACATGTATTTGGAAAGGCAAGGACTGATTAGGGATAGTCAACATGGCATTGTGCGTGGGAAATCATGTCTCACAAACTTGACTGAGTTTTTTGAAGAAGTAACAAAGAGGATTGATGAGGGCAGAACAATGAACATGATCTATATGGACTTCAGTAGGGCATTCAACAAGGTTTCCCATGGGAGATGATTAGCAAGGTTAGATCTTACAGAATACAGGGAGAACTAGCCATTTGGATACAGAACTGGCTCAAAGGTAGAAGACAGAAGTTGGTGGTGAGGTTCGTTTTTCAGCCTGAAGGCCTGTGACCAGTGGACTACCACAAGGATTGGTGCTGGGTCCTCTACTTTTCCTCATTTATATAAATGATTTGGGTGTGAGCATAAGAGGTATAGTTAGTAAATTTGCAGATGATACGAAAATTGGAGGTGTAGTGGACAGCGAAGAAGGTTACCTCAGATTACAACAGGATCTTGATCAGATGGACCAGTGGGCTGAGAAGTGGCAGATGGAGTTTAATTTAGATAAATGCGAGGTGCTGCATCTTGGAGAAGCAAATCTTAGCAGGACTTATACATTTAATAGTAAGGTCCGAGAGAGTGTTGCTGAACAAAGAGACCTTGGAGTGCAGGTTCATAGCTCCTTGAAAGTGGAGTCGCAGATAGACAGGATAGTGAAGGCGGCGTTTGGTATGTTTTCCTTTATTGATCAGAGCATTGAGTACAGGAGTTGGGAGGTCATGTTGCGGCTGTACAGGACAT
Source organism: Chiloscyllium plagiosum (assembly GCF_004010195.1). NCBI lineage: Eukaryota > Metazoa > Chordata > Chondrichthyes > Orectolobiformes > Hemiscylliidae > Chiloscyllium > Chiloscyllium plagiosum. The sequence continues at coordinate 45,473,901 of NC_057733.1, read as the reverse complement.
TGGTTAGGCCACTGTTGGAATATTGCATGTAATTTTGGTCTCCTTCCAATCAGAAAGATATTGTGAAACTTGAAAGTGTTCAGAAAAGATTTACAAGGATGTTGCCAGAGTTGGAGGATTTGAGTTACAGGGAGAGGCTGAACAGGCTGGGGCTGTTTTCCCTGCAGCGTTGGAGGCTGAGGGGTGACCTTATAGAGGTTCATAAAATCATGAGGGGCATGGATAGGATAAATAGGCAAAGTCTTTTCCCTGGGGTGTGGGAGTCCAGACCTAGAGGGCATAGATTTAGGGTGAGAGGGGAAAGATATAAAAGAGACTTAAGCAGCAACTTTTTCATGCAGAGGGTGGTACGTGTACGGAATGAGCTGCCAGAGGAAGTAATGGAGGATGGTACAATTGCAACATTTAAGAGGCATTTGGATGGGTATATGAATCGGAAGGGTTTGGAGGGATATGGGCCAGTTGCTGGCAGGTGGGACTAGATTGGGCTGGGATATCGGGTCGGCATGTATGGGTTGGACCGAAGGGTCTGTTTCCATGCTGTACATCTCTATGATTCTATTAATATTTGAAACAGTACTTTTTTTTTCACATGTTGCTCTGTTTTGGGTTAAACTTGCTCCAAGACAGCTATGCAAGGTAAGCACCATCAAACTGACAGAGAATCAATAATTGATACCAAATCCAAATAGAATTATTACTGATGATTCAAAAGTTTGACTCAACTGGTCATATTTGGGGATACTTTGGCAATACAACAACAAACATTGCTGGAAAAGTGGGTGTGGGGGTGTGTGGGGGTTGGGGGTTTGGGGCGTGGGGTTGGGGGGCGGATGGTATAAGGGGTTGTGGGGGTTGGGTGGGTAGGAGTTTAAGGGCTGGAGGATGGGGGCTGTCTTCCCCCCGCCCAGAGCCGGCTGTCGCTCTCACTCACCAGGACGGCGCGGTCCTGCTCGGTCACTCGGGACCGCTTCTTCCGGCCGAAGAGGTTCCCCATTTGCGCTGCTTCGGGCCCGAGCCCAGCCACATACCCGCCCCCGGCACAAGGGAGGGAAGGAGCCGCAGAGATTCACTCCCCACCTGCCGCTACTCCGGCCCGTCAAGTTGCAGGAGAAGACCGGCGCCCAGAGCCTAGGCCGCGCCGTCACCACGGTAACCACACCCGGGACGGCAAGCCGCCGCGGACCAAATGAACCGCGCTTTCGTCGATTCGAAATCACAGTCTCCTGCGCCAGGTGGAGACCTGCAGCCCATTCTAAAAGATCACACAACACCAGATTACAGTCCAACAGGTTTATTTGGAAGTTTTTAAAAAAAATTCATTTGTGAAACTTGGGCGTCTCTGGCTAGCCAGCATTGATAGTCCATCCCTATTTGCCCTTGAGAAGGTGGTGGTGAGCTGCCTTCTTGAATCACTGCCATCTTCCGCCTCGGAACACTTCAACCCCAGGGCATCAATGTGGACTTCAACAGTTTCCTCATTTCTCCTACCCCCACCTCACCCTAGTTCTAAACTTCCAGCTCAGCACTGTCCCCATGACTTGTCCGACCTGCCTAGCTCCTTTTCCACCTATCCACTCCACCCTCTCCTCCCTGACCTATCACCTTCATCCCCTCCCCCACTGACCTATTGTACTCTATGCTACTTTCTCCCCACCCCCACCCTCCTCTAGCTTATCTCTCCACGCTTCAGGCTCACTGCCTTTATTCCTGATGAAGGGCTTTTGCCCGAAACGTCGATTCCGAAGCTCCTTGAATGCTGCCTGAACTGCTGTGCTCTTCCAGCACCACTAATCCAGAATCTGGTTTCCAGCATCTGCAGTCATTGTTTTTACCTTCTTGAATCGCTGCAGTCCACTTGCTGTGGGTTGACCCACAATGCCAAAAGGGAGGGAATTCCAGGATTTTGACCCAACGACAGTGAAGGAACGGCAGTATATTTCCAAGTTAGGATGGTGAGGAGTGTTCTCAAGTACCTGCTACCTTAGTCCTTCTAGGTGGAAGTGGTCGTGGGTTTAGAAGGTGCTGTCTAAGAATCTTTGTTGAATTTCTGCACTGCATCTTGTAGATAGAACACACTGCTGCTACTGAGTGCCAGTGGTGGAGGGAGTGGATGTTTGTACATGTGGTACCAATCAAGTAGGTTGCTTTGTCCTGGATGGTGTCAAGCTTCTTGAGTATTGTTGGAACTGCACCCATCCAGGCAAGCGGAGAGTATTCCATCATACTCCTGACTTGTGCCTTGTAGATGGTGGATAGACTTTGGGGTGTCAGGAGGTGAGTTACTCGCTGCACTATCCTTAGTCTCTGACCTACTCTTGTACCCACTGTGTTTATGTGGTGAATTCAGTTGAGTTTCTGGTCAGTGGTAACCGCAAGGATGTTGGCAGTGGGGGATTCAGTGATGGTAATACTGTTGAATGTCAAGGGGCGGTGGTTAGAGTGTCTCTTATTGGTGATGATCATTGTCTGGCATTTGTGTGATGTGAATGATAGCTGATGAAGGAGCAGCGCTCTGAAAACTAGTGCTTCCAAATAAACCTGGAAAAAGTGAGGTCTGCAGATGCTGGAGATCAGAGTCAAGAGTGTGTTGCTGGGAAAGCACAGCAAGTCAAGCAGCATCTGAGGAGCAGGCCAGAAGCTTTAATCAGGAATGGAGGAAGAACTCCTTATCTTCCGCCTCTGGTTACCTTCAACCCCAGGGCATCAATGTGGACTTCAGTTTCCTCATTTTTTCCCCCTCCCCCAGTTCCAACCTTCTAGCTAAGCACCGCCCTCATGACCTGTCTCACCTGTCAATCTTCCTTCCCACTTATCCGCTCGACCCTCCTCTCTGACCTATTACCTTCATCCCCACTTCCATTCGTCTATTGCACTCTTAGCTACCTTCTCCCCAGCCTCACCTCCCCTCCCATTTATCGCTCGACCCCTGAGGCTCCCAGCCTCATTCCTGATGAAGGGCTCTGGCCTTCTCCTGCTCCTCAGATGCTGCCTGACCTGCTGTGTTTTTCCAGCAGTACACTGTCGACTTCCAAATAAACCTGTTGGACTATAACCTGGTGTTGAGTGAATTTTAACTTTGTTCACCCCAGTCAACTCCGGCACCTCCATATCATTCTAAAGATGAAAGACTTAACAGCAATAGGTTTGTTCAATATATTGCATCCGTGTATGACATTATGATTTTTTGCTATAAATTCTGTGTCCTACGATCCTACTCCATTAGCTACCTGACGAAGGAGCAGCACTCCGAAAGCTTGTACTTCCAAATAAAACTATTTGACTATAACCTGGTGTTGCGTGATTTTAAATGTGTCCACCCCAATCCAAACATCATAAGCGGACACCGTCCAGCTCAACATGTCTGTGCCGGTCCTTGAAATGAGCAGTTTTACCTGCTAACCATCTTCTGCTTTCTCCTCATACCCGTTCATATGCTTACTATCCAAATAATCATCCAGTACCCAAATATATATATATAATATATGATTCTATTCATTAGCTCAGAATCATCCCAGGAATAACATTTAAAACTTTTACTATCTGTTGATGCTGTGCATTTCTTATATAACAAAATTAAAAGAATAAGGATGACAAGAGTGTGGCTAATTGCTGCAAATTTTCGAGTACAAGGTTTCACACATCCTTGAATACTTTAGGTAATTCATTTTGTTTATTTAAAGTGCAGATTAGGGAGTGCAAACATTTTCCTGTCTTTCCGTTTGTTCTTGCCTCATCTGTTTAATGGATTTCAAAGTTTTCTCTTAAATAAAACACAGATTATATAAATAGTTGGAAATGTTTCCTCAGATTCTCGTGGGTTTATTTACCTGTTCTTCAAGTGGGAATTGATATTACTGGTGTTTCCTCATAGTACTGACCTATGATACAGAGCTAGAAGCAAAGCACAGCGTGAGGCTGGAGAAGTAAGACCATTAGATTCACTAGGTGCCCAACTTTCATTCTTTTGGGAAATTAAAATTTGATTGTGAACATGAGAGATGTAAATTAAAGTCCAATGGATTGCATAATTTTGACTAAAATAAATTAAAATAGAAACCTACGTAAAATTCATCTAAAGGATCACAAACAGTTCAATGCAATGCTTCATCGTTCACTCCTACCACAACCGTCTCTTTCCTGGACACTCTCAGAAGGTATAAATCTTGTCCCTTGACTTCTTCCCTCCACCTGTATCATCCTTTTTTATGCCTGTCATATGTGTGTGTAGAGGTTTTGTAAGAGGTTAGAGTACTAAACAATACAGTTACATGTTGACATAATAATTGTTTATCTATAGTTATAATTTATTGATTTGTAATAAAAAGTAACTCTTGTTAAATAGAGAAATCTAGTTGATAATTTCTGTCAACCTGTGTCTAAGAAACAGGTAAATTGGGGAAGTTTTAATTTTTTAATTAATGTTTGTGATAATTCTGACAAATGGTCGAAGTTGATTTCCAACATGTTACTCTATTACGGTGGAACTTGTGACTCCTCTTGAGATCTAATAAGACCCATAATTTCTTTTTGTTAATTATGGTTAGGGCTGTTGTGTTCTTTTGCCCAAAAAGAATTTATAACTGCTGCAATGCTTGTATTATTTTCCTAAATATTAATCTTTGCCTATCCAATTCTCTACCTCCTGATGCTGCCTGGCTTGTGTATTCTTCCAGCCTCCCGCTTGTCTACCTTCGGTTCCAGCATCTGCAGTTTTTTTGTCTCTATCCATTTTCATGCCTTTCAATTACATTACCTTGTCTATCTCAGCCAATTTGGAAGAGGTAACAAGGTAAGGGAGTACTCAGTGAATGGCAGGACACTAGGGAGCTAAGAGGAACAGAGGGATTTTGGAGGGATTGTCCACAGATCCCTGGAAGTGGCAGGACAGGCTAATAGGGTTATTAAGAATGTATATGGGACACTTTCTGTAATCGGTCTTGGCATTTATTATAAGAACAGGAAGGTTATGTAAGAGCTGAACAATACCTTGGTCAGGCTACAGCAGGAATACAGAATTCAGTTCTGGTTGCTTCACTACTGGAAGGATATGATTACACTAAAGTGGGTGCAGAGGAGATTCACCAGGAAAATATTTAACTATAAAGACAGGCTGAATTGGCTCAGATTGTTTTCTTTAGACAAGGGAAGGCTGAGGGGGTACCTGATTGAGGTGTATAAATTTAAGAGGGGCATGGACAGGGTGGATAGGAAGTAGCCATTCCCCTTAGCTGAAAGGTCAAAAATAAGGGGGCATAATTTTAAGGAGGTTTTAGAGGGGATTTGAGGAAACATCTTTTCACCAAGAGGGTAGTAAGAATCTGGAATGCACTGCCTGGGAGGGTAGTTGAAACAGGAAAGTTCGCAACCTCTAAGAAGGACATGGATGAGCACTTAATGTTGTAGCATTCAAGGACCAAGAGCTGGAAAGTGCGATTAGTGTAGATAGATTGGCACAGATGGGCCAATGGGCCTCTTCTGTGCTGTATAACTTTATGGCTCTCTCTGTATAACTCGCCTCTCGCACTTACATAGTTTCCTTTGTTTAGATTTAGGATTCTAGTTTTGAATTGGACTACTTCACTTTTATCCGATTGACGAATTCTGTCATGTTATCATCACTTTTTCCTCAAGAATGCCACACAACAAGATTATTAATTCATGCCTTCTCAAAACACAAATATAAATTTGGATAGTCTATCCACATTTGGTTCTTGTATGTACTGGCATAATAAACCATCTTGGCCCTACTTAGGAATTCATCTGCCATATTATTACTGCTAATGTTTATTTATTAGCCAAAAGTGCTATCTCATGGAACCAAATGGCTAATTTCATCACCAAATTCCCTGTGGCAAATTATCTACAGGAGAAGATCACAGAGGGACTTGAACTTTGACAGCACCACAATTAACACCAAAGTAAGATGTCGACATTAATGTTGTTTGTCCAATCTGTATGGAGATTAAAATCACCCATGGTTACTATAATACCATTATTCCATGCATCTCAAGTTTTGTGCCATCTCTTATTGTTTGGAGGCCTATGGACAGCTCCCACTAATGTTCCCACTTCTGTCCTTTGTTGCTTCTTACCCAGTCACCACCCAGACTATTCCTCTTCTAGATTTCCTATGCCAATATTCTTTCTCACTCTTGCACTGAATTCATCTTTCATGAACAATGCCACCTCACCTTCTTTTTATTTTCGTTTCTTCTTCTCATGATTGGATATCCTTGGATGTTCATTTTCCAGCCTTGGTTTCCCTGCAGCCATGTCTCCAGAATTACTATAATATCATATCAACCTATTTATGCTGTAAATTCATCTGTCACCTTTTTGTGAATTTATTGCCACCTAGAGCGGCATGATGCCTCACAGTGCCAGGGACTCAGGTTTGACTCCAGCCTTGGGCGACTGTCTGTGTGGAGTTTGCACATTCTCCCCATGTCTGCGTGGGTTTCCTACAATCCAAAAATGTGCAGGTTAGGTGAATTGGCCCTGCTAAATTGCCCATTGTGTGCAGGGATAGGTAGGTTAGGTGCATTAGTCAGGGATAAATGTAGAGTAATAGGGCAGGGGAATGGATCTGGATGGGTTACTCTTCGGAGGGTCGATGTGGACTTGTTGGGCTGAAGGACCTGTTTTCACACTGTAGGGATTCTATGAATACTGTATGCACTCAATATTGTATCTTTAGATTTGTCTTTTTGACATTCTAACACAATTTATTTGTATTCCAGTTTCTGTTTACTGCTAGCACTTGTTTTCTCTACTTTCCACTTTTGCTTTCTACTTTCCATCTTCTCTTCCCTTACTCTTGTCTCCCCCATTATGTTCCTATTCATCTGACTCACTGACCTAGTGGATGACCCTGTGAGGATAGCAGTCCCAGTCTTGCTGGGGTGCAACCCATCTTTCCAATGCCTCAAGAGTTTTGGTGTCATGTCTGCAGCAGCAGAAATGACTGTTGCTCTTGTGGTAGAATCCTCTATAACAATTGCCTCCTGCTGTTTTTTCCTCCCCTGCCCTGCTGAACCAGTTCTGGTACCACACACTTCGCTCTTTTATACCGTTTGGTGATCATTCATTCCGTTTCTGCCTGAGCACTGTTAATTTGCAAGGTGACCACCTCACTGTACATGCTATTTACAATAATCTCAGTCTTGTGGATATTCCGCCATGATACTAGCCACTGCTCCAGATATGAAACATGAATTTCCAGCAGTTGCACATGGATAAACCTACCACAAACGTGGGCCTCCTGGGCACTGTTAGTGTCCCTGATGTTCCACATTACATAGGAGGAACATTCCACTGGGTCAAGCTGCCCTTCTTTGATTCACTCTTAAACTATTCTCTTTTGTTGGATCCCTCATTTCATTATCTTTATTTTATTGTTTTAACAAATTGTGGTTTGGAACTCTAACTTGGAGACTGCAAGCTAAAATTAACATTTTGGACCATAAGTAACAGCTTGTTTAAAAAGGAAAACTAACAAACTAGCTTTTGTTTATTTGTGAGGCCAGGCCAGGAATTTAATTGCCAGTTAGTTCCTGGTCAAGGTTCTATAGATGCTTTGTTGTTGGGAAGAGCATTATGTTTAAACAGATAACAGAAGTTGGCTATTAACAAAGATGGTACCAAGGAATTGGTTCCAGCAAGTCTGTAAAATATCTTACGCTCAAGTAAAAGGCAGGTGCTGAGTGGTAACTGGACCGCATGGACAAGACAGTCAATCTGTCAGGGAATGGTCAGAATTTGAATTGGGTTTTCTGCTATGTTGTTTTGGGAGAAGGAATCTGGCTATTGATGCTACAGCATGAAGATTTGAAAGTGCCCTGTCTAACCTCCCTCATCAGCTCTTTGAAGCTCAGAAAATAGAAAACTAAGTTATGAGTATGATTGCATTTATCTGAGTGAAGTGTAAAAGATAACCCTGATTAACATCGACAGAAAGCCAACCAAAAAAAAAAGTCTGCCAATGGAACAATGCACTGTGAAAACCACTTACATAATCAGTCCATTTTTGCTTTTTTTAATCCCTTAACTATGTTTATTTATTTGTATTTTGTGTGGATAGGCCTAAAAGCAAAGACCTTCAGGTTTAAAGCATAGACCAATTAGACTACTTTGATGTTTAATTTTGTTCTACTGAAGTTATTGTGCAATTAATAATTTGCTTAGACATTTGTTTAAGCTAAAAAAACGGCGTTGAGAATTGATTATTAACAATGTATGGGATTCATTAGTCATAAAGTCTGGTTAGGAGCTATTAGGGTAAATTTTAGAGACTTTGAAGCTTCTAATTTTGCTGTCTTGTGATACAGAGATGGAAAGGCTGATTTGGTTCAGCTGCCTGTCTCATAACACTTTCCATTTAGTTCCTTGCATCTAAATACTATTTAATATATACTAGAGGCTTTACCCTATTCCTTATGATTTTAATTCTCTTAGCCTAACCTAAAGACCATTTTTTACTTTAAAGACAGGACAGTAGAAATACTCACCTGCCCTTACTTACCAAAGGAGCCACTTATCCCACACTGACTCCCAGTTCCAATTGATGAGACAATTTTTTCCCCGCAATTTCAATCTTGAATATTTTCAAAACTTCCCACCCTAAGCAGCTTTTCAACTCCAGGTCTCATGCATTCAGTTGTGTCTAGAGTGTAAAACCCATAAGCTTTCCACTTCTCTTCACTTCCAAATAAAAATCATTAGTACTGAAATGTTAACTCCGTTTTTCTCTCTCCACAGATTCTACCAGACCTGCTGACTTTCCCCAGCAATTTATGTTTTTTTGGGCAATGGCTTGTATGGCTTTTAATATCTTTGACAAATCCACAAACATTTAAGAGAAGAACGTGGTCAACAGTGACTTTCCAAATTGTCAGAAAGAGACATCAAACCGCTCCCGAGAAAACAATATTCATGCTCAATTATTTTTAAAATTCCATATATATATATTTTCAGTGTGCCATTTCCAAAAGTTCTATTTTTAAATTCTGTAAGTTCTGTTCAGAAAGAGTTACCTCAGACTTTTTGTGCAACTGTATAGTTAATTTGTATTTTAGAAAATCTTTGAGACAGAAGTAGGGCAGACTATAAACTGAGTGATAAGAATATAGCTGTCAAATATTATTTTTAATAAATTTAGATTTAGGATTTAGAAATAGATCATGAAATTTCACCATGAAACTTATTTCTGTTTCCTCTCACTGGGCTTTCAACAGAATATCTGCCATATAATTGAAAAGCAAAGAATATTTGTAGGATTTTTGGGAAAATGGGAAAGAGGGATGAATTGGATAACTCTTTCCAAGAGCCAGCACAGTCACAGTAGGCCAAATGGACTCATTCTACGCAACATGATTCTATGGGTGGAATCAGCCTGAAGAAGGGCAGATGAGGATTAGACTAGATGGATTGGCCATGTTACATTGCCCGTTGTGTCCAGGGATACGCAGGCTAGGTGGATTAGCCATGGGAAATGCAGGATTAAAGGGATAGGGTAGGGAGGTGGGTCTGGATGGGATGTTCTTCGGAGGGTTGGTGTGAACCCGATAGACCAAACAGTCTGTTTCCGTACTGTAGCGATTCTATGGTTCATTAGGGAGAGGCCAGAATTCAGAATCCCAATGGCAAATGAGCTTTCACAATTTCACAAGGTCACTGAACCTTAAAGGCAGGTTGAACTTCCCAACACCAATTAGCTTCTCCCTGAAGGAGGAATATGTGTCTCTGAAAAAGGGCGACACGGTGGCACAGTGGTTAGCACTGTTGCCTCACAGCGCCAGAGACCCGGGTTCAATTCCTGCCTCAGGCAACTGTCTGTGTGGAGTTTGCACATTCTCCCCATGTCTGCGTGGGTTTCGTCCAGGTGCGCCGGTTTCCTCCCACAGTCCAAAAATGTGCAGGTCAGGTGAATTGGCCGTGCTAAATTGCCCGTAGTGTTAGGTGAAGGGGTAAATGTAGGGGAATTGGTCTGGGTGGGTTGCTCTTCAGAGGGTCGGTGTGGACTTGTTGGGCCGAAGGGCCTGTTTCCACACTGTAAGTAATCTAATCTAATCTGACTGCGCACAAGAGGTGTGAGCCTGTAGACTTCTTCCTGGGCTGCAGAGTGAATAGTCACTGTTTTCGCTTTCTTGGGAGTTGTTAATAATGTGATATTGATTGAGGTTGTGGGCCAGCAGACAAAGCTACATTGAGAGCGGGTATCCAGAGGAGGGAGATTGCAGGCCAAAGAAAGGGGGTGAATGAATTGGAAACGGTGGAATGGAAGTTGGGGAAGAGTGCTAGAGTAAGAATGGCACACATGCTTCTGCCATGTCGTTAGACACTGGAGATGATGTCTAAGTAGCATGAACACAGCGAGTTGAATCCAAAGGCCAGGTTTGATGACATTAAGAGTTGACTCCTCAGAGTCTAAATGGGGTGCAGAGGGCATAGTCACAGTGAGAGGGAGGAGTTTGATAGTCATAGGGTCACAGACAGATACAGAATGGTTTCATATTGGGAAGAAGTGTCATGGAAAGTCAGGGTGCAGGCAGCCTAGAGAACAGAATGGGGTCAGAAGGGGCATGGGCATAGGCTTGGGGAAGGTAGGATATATTTATTATGATAGAGTTGATGTATCAGAGGACGAAGGGAGGTTCAGCTGGTGTTGATGAAGAATGATGAGATAAACTTGGTGGGTGATAGGGAAGGCCAAATGTGCTGCAGCATTTTGAGTAAATTAATTTTCATTTCACTACTAGATACCTCGAACGTAGACACTCACAAATATGCAACCCCAAAAGAGAAGGAGGAACTTTTCAGGTAGAAGGACTAAATTCTGAAATGTTTGGGCTGGTGAAAGCAGCATCCCATTAATCACAAGTTAAGTGGATGGAGAACCATGCTCCACTAAATAGTCAAATGCCCAAGAAAGCAGTATGAGGTCCCATCAAGGTCATGAACTGCAGTAAATTGACTGATTGACATGTCCTGATGTCCCAGGCTGGGAGACAGTGAATTATCAAGGAAGGAGTTGCAGAAATAGCGACATTGTCCTGGATCAGATCCTTTAGTTACCTAGGTAGCTGCTTATGACAGACAAGGAGGAAGGTTTTACATCTTCAATCGCACAGAAATCGTTTTTTGATTGTGTTTCTAGGCTTATGAAAGCAAACTCAGTTGTGTTGGAGGGAGGATACCAGTTCGTAGCTTTCAATGCATGTTGTATCCACACACATGGATGTATAAATGAGAAGTTCTCTGGGACCCTGCGGAATGGCGATCAACATGGTGGGCATAACAAAGTGGAAGAAGGCTAATGGAATGTCATGGTTAGCTCTTGGCCTTAGCTTGGCTTGAAGGACTAGATTTATAGGGGAAACTTGAAAGAATGTTCTAACCAGATGCTGTAATCTTTTGACAGGTCTCCTCAGGCCTGCACGATGATAGCCTGCCTTTTACTGGCCCTTATCCAGCTGAGGAGGAACCAGCATCGGGTGGCCCAGCGCCAGAGCAGCAGAAGCAGTGACAAAGCTTCCAGAACTGCAGGAACCTGGCCACTGGGGTTAAAGATATAGCAAGCTTTTGTCCAAACCCAATATATCAGAGGCCTGCAATGACCTTCAGTTAAGTAGGATACAACCACCTTAGGATGTCTTATGAAGTGGTTAACCATGCTAACCAGGTGCCCAATGGCGAAACAGCACCCACATGCCTGAGAGTCCCATCTCACCTCTGAATGTGGATAAAAAGCAAAGCCCTTGGAGCAGCTTTGGAAGTTACTTCATTACTATAGTCCATTATGGTTTTATTGTCCACTAGCATTATGAGGAATCCATGTTACCATGAGCCACAATATATAGTGGGGATTGTATAATATTTAAGTAACTTTACACATGACAGATTGGAAATTGGATCCCAGAATAAAAAGCAACACACAGATAAATAAAGAGATTGTTAGCAAATTAGAACATATGCAGGACCTGAATACTCAATGTGTTTCCTGCCACTTGTCAAGCAATGACCTTGGTCCTTCCACTGAATAATATTGACACATAAAGGTTACAATATTCTGTATATTTATGTCTTTTAGGGAAGGAACTCTATCTTCCTTCCCTGGTCTGGCCTAAATGTCTGCCATACAGAATTGTGATTGACTCACAACTGCCCTCTGAAATAGCCTAGTAGCCATTCCCTTCAAGAGTAACAAGGGAGAGGCAACAAATGCCAATGCTAATGACACTCAAATCCATTTGAAGAATGTAAAAGAAAGTACATATAATGGAGAAGGTATACTATAATGTACCATGACTCTAGTCAGGAGGGATATTAGGAAACATGGTTATGCACAGAGAGTGGTAAAAATTTAGAACTCTGGCTTTGAAAGGATATGGATTCTGGGGAAATTGGAGCTTTCAAGGTTGAGATCTATAGACCTTTGTCAGGTAAGGGTAATGGAGCAAAGGAAGGAAAATGGGGTTTATACGCAGATCAGCCAGTATTGATCTGAATGGTGGAGCACACTCAAAGAACTGAATGGCCTCATCTGGCTCCCTTGCCCATAAAGAAATCCTGTATATAAACCTCAATTTTTAAAGTATTCTTCATGATGAAACCACTAGATGGCACGAAAACATTTGTATTTAACATGATTTTAACTTAGATCTTCATGATATGAAACCACAAAGCTTTCTTCAATCAAGATTAAATTCTTATCAAGGGTGGTATAACACATACCAGTGGACAAGCCAAAAACCTAGACACTTGCCTTTGAGACTAATTCACTCAATCAGAATTTGTTTTAATGATCAAGCATTAACCCAAGAAAAACCAATAGAAAGCAGAGTCAGCAAAGAGAATTTTGTTTTCTGATTGGCAACATATAACTAGTGGGGTGTCAAAACATTCAGTCCTCAGGCTCCTAATATTTACTGCCTATATTAATGACTTGAATGCAGGGATAGAAAATTTAGTCAAATTTACAGATGACACAAAAATAGATAAGGAAGTAAGCTGCAGTGTAGAAATAAGAAATTTACAAATGGATATGAATAGATTAGGTTAATGGGCCAAATTTTGACAGATGAAGTTTAATGTAGATAAGTATGAAGTTAGTCATTTTGGTCAGAGGAATAGCAAGGCAACTTATTATCCAAATGGAGTGAAACTTCAGAGTGCTTTGATGCAGAGGGATATGGGTGTCCTTGTGCACGAGTTACAGAAACATGGCATACAAGTAATAAGGAAGGCAAATGAAGTTTTGGCATTTGTTGCTAAAAGAACAGTATATAAAATTAGGGAAGTGTTGCTGCAATTGTAGAGAACATTAGTGAGAGCGCACCTGGAGCACTACATATAATTTAGGTCCCCTTACTTGAGGAGAAATGAAGATGCATTTCAGGATGAGGAAATTCACTAGACTAATTCCCAAGATGACAAGTTTGTCTTATTAAGGGAGATTGAGGGGTTTAGACCTGAACTGTCTGAAGTTTAGAGGAATGAGAGGAGATCTAATTGAGGTGCGTAGGATACAAAAGAGATTGACAAAGTAGTTGGAGAGGATATTTCCTCATGCGGGGCAATCTAGAATGAATGGTCTTTGTTTTAGGATAAGGGATAGCAGATTTAAAGCAGAGATGAGTAGAAATTAGTTACATCAGGAATCTGTGGGTTTCAATACCTTAGAGAATCATGGATGCTGAGACATTGAGTAAATTTAAGGAGGGAGATGGACAGATTTTTAATTAGTAATGGGTTGAAGAATTATGGAGAGTGGGTGGGAAAGTGGAGATCAGATAAGTGGAGGTACATGAGATCAATCATGATTATATCAAATGGAGCAGGCTCAAGAGGCTGAATGGCATACTCCTATTCCTAGTTTACATGTTCTTATGTGAAGTGACTTCCAATTAAGAAAGAAAGTATTTATATACGTGGTTGCAAAGTGCTTGACAATCAATATTGTCCTGAGGTCATGAAAGTTTTGATGTATGTTCTATATATCCAGAACTACAGGATGCAGAAGAGATTTATAAGAATGGTTCCAGGGGTGAAACACTTCAGTTATAAGGAAAGAATGGAGGACCTGGGCCTGTTTTCCTTGGAGAGGAGAAGGCTAAGAGGAGATTTAATAGATGTTTACAAAATCATGAGGATTCTGGACAGAGCAAATTGGGAGAAACTGTTGCTGCTCATAAGTGGATTGAGGACCAGGGACACAATTTAAAATAGTTTTCAAAAGAAGCAAATTGAGGTGAGAAGAAGTTTTTTTGCTGGTCAAGTGATCTTGGCCTGGAACGCACTCTTGGAAGTGTACAGGAGGCACCAAGAAGGTATTAGATGATTACTTAAATAGAAACAATGTGCAGCTACATGGGGAAAGGCAGGAGATTGGCATGAAGACAAATGCCCAGAGAGCTGGTGCAAACAGAATGGGCCAAATGGCCTCCTTCTACACTGCAACAATTCTGTGACCTTTTTTACTGCAGTAAAATAATCGCTAGTCGTACACAAACATATATTGTCAAGTTACTTCATTTCATAACAAAATCACTATCAAAGATTGATGGGCAATAGGAGAAATGTGCGAGCTATAATTAAAAAAAACACTGCTGTCGTAATAAACTATATTTATCCCCCAGTTAGTCACAGCATTCTGCAAAACAAGTTGAAGTTAATCAGGTTCTCTCTGAGATTAAATGATACAAAATAGATTACAGCACTTAAAGATGGATTTTTTTTTGCAGTGATTTGATTTTTGCTAACTTTTGTGAAGGGTTCATATGACAGTATTCATTTGGCAGCTGCTTTCTGAACAATCTATTTCCCGAGTGAACCTTTGAATAAAAATGACAATGTGATAGAACAAAGCTAGCAAAAGCTGACACTTATCCCAGACAATGAACAACTCAAGGATGACCTTGATTGCCAATAGAATCACACAGCATTGAAGGTGGCCATCGGTCATTGTGTCTGTGCTAGCATTTTTGATGGAGCTAAGTAACTAATCCCACTCCACCACTGATTCTTTTTCCCCATAGGTCAGCAATTTTTCCCCTTTAAGTATACTCAATTATAAGTGCAATAATATGCAAAATCAGGTGGCTACACAAGTTTGTACATTAAGTTGTAGATAAACTTATAATTCCTTTCCCATAAATTGCAGGACAATAATAATCTAAGTACATAAAATGCTAAAGAGAGAAATTCAAACATGAAAACAAATTCAGCGAAGTACATTCTGGACAGCTATAGTCTTTGAAATTTTACGTTAAATATTACACAATTTGTCTAATTTTAAGCTTTCTTATACTTGTCTACTGATAGATTTCAATCTTTACATCAGAAAAACAGAGGGATATTCGAATTTCACCATCGCTTCCCTGAATGTCACAACAGTTATTCCAGCACTTCCAACATTCAATCCAATTCACGGAGCGCTGACAACCCATCCAATTCTGACCTTTTACGAAGACTCGATCTCATTCTCTCATTTTCCCAGTTCCTTCCTTGTTCACAAAAAAAGTTACGGTCTAATTAGATAAAACATAGAATGTTACAGCATAGTACAGGCCCTTCGGCCCTCGATGTTGCACCGACCTGTGAATTTAATCTGATGCCCATCTAACCCACACCGTTCCATTATTATCCATATGTATGTCCAATATCCATTTAAATGCCCTTAACATCAGCGAGTCTACTACTATTGCAGGTGGGTCATTCGATGCCCCTACTACTCTCTAAGTAAAGAAACTGATATCTGTCCTAAATCTATCGCATTGTTACATGAATGTATATCTAGGGTGCCACATTCACTGCTGCACTGTAATCAGCTGCTGGGTAACAATGAGCAGCCAGATGAAGATCTTCAAGAGCCATTCTATGAAGCTGTGGCATTTTAGGTCAAAACATAATTACTTCAAACTTCTGAGATTAAGAAGACAAAACAGACACATTTCTCAATTCTACTTTTTGTTAGTCTGTAGTCTGCTTCAGGCTGGTTTTCTTATTCTCCCTAATTCAGTTGCTCTGCACATTGTCTAATTTACCACTCCAGTGGTTTCATAACACCAGAAGACCATAAGACATAGGAGCAGAAATTAGGCCATTCAGCCCAACGAGTCTGCTCCACTATTCAATCTTGGCAGATATGTTTCTCAGCTGAAAATGTGTTGCTGGAAAAGCGCAGCAGGTCAGGCAGCATCCAAGGAGCAGGAGAATCGACATTTTGGGCATGAGCCCTTCTTCAGGAATGCTCATGCCCGAAACGTCGATTCTCCTGCTCCTTGGATGCTGCCTGACCTGCTGCGCTTTTCCAGCAAAACATTTTCAGCTCTGATCTCCAGCATCTGCAGTCCTCACTTTCTCCTGATAAGTTTCTCAACCCCATTCTCCCACTTTCTCCTCATGATCCTGGATCCCTTTGATACTCAAGAATCTACGTATCTCCGTCTTAAATATACCCAGTGTACTGGTCTTCACAGTCTTCTGTGGAAATGAATTCCATAGATTCCCCACTCTCTGGCTGAAGATGTTTCTCCTTATCTCCATTCTAAAAGGTCTTCTCTTTACACTAAGGCTATGCCCTTGGGTCCTAGTCTCTCCTACCAGTGGAAACATTTTCCCAAAATCTACTCTGACTAGGTCATTCAGTATTCTGTTTGTTTCATTTAGATCCCCCTCATCCTTCTAAACTCCATTGAATATAGACCCAGAATCTTCAAATGTTCCTCATATATTTAAGCTTTTCATTCCTGGCTCCATTCTTGTGAACCTCCTCTAAACATGCTCCAGCGCTAATATATCCTTCCTGAGATATGGGGCCCAAAACTGCACACAATACTCCAGATGTGGTCTGACCAGAGCCTTATAGAGCCTCAGAAGTACATCCCTGCTTTTAGATTCAGGTCATCTCAAAATAAGTGCCATCATTGCATTAGTCTTCCTAACTACTGACTCAACCTGTAAGTTTAACTTGAGAGAATCCTGGACTACAACCCCCAAGTTTCTTTGCACTTCAGACTTCTGAATTTTCTCCCCATTTAGAAAATAGTCCATGCCTCTACTCTTTCTACCAAAGTTCGTGACTTCACACTATCCCATGTTGTACTCCATCTACCACTTCTCTGCCTACTCTCCTAACCTGTCCAAATTCCTCTGCAGCATCCCCACCTCCTCAATTCTACCTGTCCCTATCTTTGTATCATCTGCAAACTTAGCCAGAGTGCCCTCAGTTACTTCATCTAGATTGTTAATGTACAAAGTGAAAAGTTGTGGTCCCAACAATGAGCTTTGCAGTACACTATTTGTCACCAGCTGCTATCCTAAGAAAGACCCTTTTAACCCCAATCTCTGCTTTCTGCCAGACAGTCCAGCTTCTATGCATGTTAGCACCTTGCCTCTAACACCATGAGCCCTTTTCTTACTCAGAGCCTCCTGGGTGTTACCTTGTCTAAGGCCTCCTTGAAGTCCAGGTAGGTTTTTTTAGATTAGATTAAATCAGATTCCGTACAGTGTGGGAAACAGGCCCTTCGTCCAACAAGTCCACACCGACCCTCCGAAGAGTAACACACCCAGACCCATTTCCCTCTGACTAATGCACCTAACACTATGAACAATTTAGCATGGCCAATCCACCTGACCTGCACATCTTTGGACTGTGGGAGGAAACCAGAGTACCCAGAGGAAACCCACGCAGACACAGGGAGAATGTGCAAACTCCACACAGACAGTCATCTGAGGCTGGAATCAAACCCGGGTCCCTGGTGCTGTGAGGCTGCAGTGCTAACTACTGTGCTGCCCCTTGATGAAACCATGCTGACTCTACCCTATTTTATCACACACTTCCAAGCATTCAAAAATCTCATCGTTCACAATGGATTCCAGGATCTTACCCACGACCGAGGTTCGGCTAATTGGTCTGCAATTTTCTACCTTTTGCCTTATTCCCTTTTAAATAGGAGTGTCACGTTAGTGATTTTCCAGTTCTCTGGGACTCTCCCTTATTCTAGCGATCCATGAAAGATTACCACTAATACCTCCACTATCTCTTCAGCTACCTCCCTTAGAACTCTGAGGTGTAGTCCAGGTGATTTACCACCTTCTGGCCATTCAGTTTTTCATACTTAGCTCTGCCCCTTCACACTCTTGAATTTTTAGGATATTACTCGTGTCTTTCACCATGAAGACTAACACAAAGTAATTATTCAGTTCCTCAACTATTTCCTTGTTCTCCACTACTATCTCTCCAGCATCATTTTCCAGCTACCCAATGTGCACTTTTGCCCTTATATAACTAAAGAAACTCTTATAGTCTTCCTTTATGTTACTGACTAACTTACCCTCATATTTAATCTTCTCCCTCATATTTTCTTTGTTGCTCTCTGTTGGTCTTTGTAAGCTTCTCAATCTTCTAGTTTCCCACTCCCCTTTGCCACATTATATGCTTTCTGTTTTATTTTATGCTATCCCTGACTTCCTTACTCAGCCAGGGTTGTGTCATCCTCCCTGTACCAGGCTTCTTTTTCCTCGGGATGAATCTCTGCCGTGAGTCCTGAATTATTCCCAGAAACTCCTGCTATTGCTGTTCCACTGTCTTTCCTGCTAGGCTCCTCTCACAGTCAATTCTCCCCAGCTCCTCCCTCATGCCTCTATAGTTGCCTTTATTCAGCTATAATACTGTTACCTCTGATTCTATCTTCTCCTTCTCAAATTGCAAAGTAAATTCAGTCATATTATGATCATTACCTCTTCAGGGTTCCTTCACCTTAAGCTCCCTTACCAAGTTTGCCTCATTGCACAACACTAAATCCAGTTTTTACCTCATGGGCTCCACCACAAGTTGCTCCAAAAATCCATCTCGTAGACATTCCACAAATTTCTTTTCTTGCAATCCACTATCAACCTGATTTTCCCAGCCCACCTGCATATTGAAATCCCCCATGATCACGGTAACTTTGCTTTTCCAACGTACCTTTTCTATACCCTGGCATATTTTGCACCCCATCTCCTGACTACCATTTGGAGGCCTGTACATAATTTGAACAATGATTTTTTTTACCTTTGCAGTTCCTCAATTCTACCCATCTGACCCTACCTTGTCTCTTACTATTGATTTAAGTTCATTTCTTACTAATAAAGCAACCCCACCCCCTCTGCCCACCTGCCTATCTTTTCGATAGGATGTGTATCCTTGAATATTCTTCTCGTAATCCTGACCCCCTTGCAGCCACGTCTCCATCCTGCCCACCGTGTCATACCTGCCAGTTTCAATCTGCTCATTTACCTTACTCCTTATCCTGTGTGCACTCGGATATAACACCTTCAGTCCTGTATTAACCATCCCTCTTCTCATTGTCATTCATTTGTTCAATGTGCTTGAAGTTTCATTGCTAACCTTTTCCTTACACTCTGTCCTATTTGTGTCTGTGCTGGAGATTTTAATAACCTCTCCTAAGTTCTGCAGTCTTACCTCCTCCTTTAATTTCCCCTATAACTGAGCTCCCCTACTAATTTATTTAAAGCCCTGTCTACAGCCCGAGCTATGTGATTCGCTAGGACTCTGATCCCAACACGGTTCAGATGAAGAGTATCCCATCGGAACAGGTCCCCGTTTCCCCAGTAGATACCAATATCCCGTGAATTCAAAACCATTTCTCCCACACCAATCTTTGAGCCACGCATTTACCTGCTTAATCTTATTGACCCTGTGCCAATTAGCTTGTGGCTCAGGTAGTAATCCAGAGATTATTACCTTTTTGGTCCAGCTTTTTAATTTAGCTCCTAGCTGTTCATACTCCCTTAGCAGAACCTCTGCCCTAGTTTTATCTATGTCATTAGTACCTACATGGACCACAAGTATTGGATCTTTACCCTCCCACTCCAAGTTCTTCTGCAGCCCAGATAAGATATCCCGAACCCGAACACCAGGCAGGCAACACAACCTTCAGGACTCTCGATCCTGGTCACAGAGAACACTGTCTATGCCTCTAACTATACCATGCCCAATTACAACAACATTTCTTCTGTCTCCCCCCACTTGTTTGGCTCCCTGCACCACCATGCTGTGGTCAATTGGCTCATCCTCCCAGCAGTCCTCATTCCCATCCACATTGGGAGCAACACTCTTGAACCTTTTGGACAAGAACAGGGACTGAGGCCCCTGCAACTTCTGAATCCCTCTACCTACCTCACTCATAGCCACAGTCTCCTGTTCTTGACCACTGGCTGAATTCAAATTAGTAAGTCTAAGGGGTGTGACTGTCTCCTGAAACACAGCGGCCAGGTAACTCCCCCCCCCGCTCCTGGGGCGATCTAAGATGGTGGCGATCTGAGAAGATCGCACTGCAGAGCTTCGTATCACAGCACAAGCGGAATGATCCTTTAACCCGCCCAACCCAGGCCATTGTGATTTCTTGGGACTCCGGAAAGATCGTGGAGTCCCAAGAAACTTCTAAAAATTAACTTACCTGTGTTTTCAGCTGTCCAGAGATGCCAAAACAAAGGGAGGAGGAGCATCTGAGGCTGGACCTGCAGCTCAGCCTGCAGCAGCCTCGGAGCCGATTACTCTCCAGGCCCTGGTGAACCAGCTCTCGAAATCTCGCGAGAAGCTGGAGAAACAGATTGAGGAGAAGCTGGCTCCAGTCTCTCTCATGCTGCAGAAGTATGAGCAGCAGCTGGGAGACCTGGAGAAGAGGATGGATGAGGTGGAGCACAGGGTTACAGTGGTGGAAGCTGATGCCAGTTCATCCAAGGATGAGATCCAAGCCCTGAAGACGCAGGTTTGTAATTTGCGCGACCAAGTGAATGATCTTGAGAACAGGGGCAGGCAAAAAACATTCGGATCATTGGTCTGCCTGAGGGTAAGGAAGGTGAGCGGCCTGTGGGATTTGTTGAGGATTGGCTTCTGAAATTCCTTGTCTTGGAGGCTGGCATGAGACGATTGAAGATAGAGAGGGCTCACCGGGTCGCAGCGCAGAGATTGGGTCTGGGTCAAAGTCCTCGTCCTCTCCTGATGTGGTTCCATCATTGCTGGGATAAGGAGTGTCATGGAGGATTCCAGAGTCCAGGGGAAGGATCCGAAGGCCCTAATTTACAAGGGCTCTAAGATCATGTTTTTTCAGGCATTCTCAGCGGCAGTGATCCAGAAACGAAAATCTTACGATGGTGTCAAGAGAAGACGGAGGGAGCTTGGGATTCAGTTCCTCCCTGAGATACCCGGCAGTACTTCGGATCACCTTAGATGGATCCATACGTCTCTTTGACACATCGGAGAAAGCAAGAGATTTTGTGGACAAACTAACCTAATTTGAACAATTGTAGTATGTATAAATAGTGTTGTTTGGATATGTGCTTATCATTCGGTAACAGAAAGTGAGAAAATCCAGTTGGAGCTTTATTTTTCTTTTTTTTTTCCTCTATTGATAGTAATTCAGCTTAAACTATGTCTGGCGGTGGTTAAGACGTACATTTTCAATTTCTAAGATAGGATATACCAAAGGATAGACGGGATATTTATTTCCCCTTTTTTTTAATAAAGGAACGTGCTTTTATTCATACTGATATTCTATAGGGTATTTATTCTTTTCAGCTTGTGTTTGCGGTGCGGCTCTAGGTGGGAGAAGTAAAGGTGGTTGGGATGGTTAGGTGCCTATTTATGGGCATTTTGGGATGGGTAATTGCCCCCTCTGGGTAGGGGGTGAGTTCCCCTACTCAGCTCTGTTGGCACTTTATATGTTGGTTTATTTCTTGGTTTTTGTTATTTTTTATTCTTAATAATTTTGTAGGTTTGTTAAATGTAGTGGTTTTAGTTTATGTAGTTTTTATATTTGGTGGATCATGTGACACTACGTCTCAGCAGTTTGTGGTTCAGGTTCCTCCTCTCTGCAATTTAAATGTAATTGCAGAAGATTATGGCTAATGGTTTGATTAAATGGTGTACCTGGAATATCAAGGGAAGTCACTCACCAATTAAGAGGAAGAAGGCACTCTTGAATCTTAGAAAGGAGAAGGTGGATATTGCTTTGTTACAGGAGACACATTTGGATGACAAGGAGCATCTGAAATTGCAGCAGAATGGCTTTGACTGAGTTTATTTTTCATCATTTAATACCAGAAGTAGGGGAGTGGCTATATTGGTTAGGAAAAGTATCTCACTTAAATTGTTGGAATGTGTTAAAGACACACACAGGAGGTTTTTAATTCTTAAAGCCTTGATAAATGGGGAAGAATACGGTGTTTTAAATGTTTATTGCCCTCCAGCTCATCCCCTTAAATTTTTGGTAGATAATTTTTCTAAACTGATAAGTCTCGAGTCCCGACACATCATTATAGGGGGATATTTTAACAGTCTCATGGATCCCACAATAGACAGATTGCCCAAAGGTCCCTCGATACCCTCTGTACAAACTAAAGAGGTAATGGGTCTGTGTGGGTAACAAGGGTTGGTGAACGTCTGCAGGCGTCTCCACCCTATAGGCAGGGATTTTACGTTTTTCTCCAATCCCACGAGGATTGATTTTTTTCTGACTCCTGCAGTAACCCTGGATCTGGTGGCATCTTGTACGATTGGTAATATTACCAACTCTGATCATGCTCCAGTGTACCTTATAGTTAAGTAAAGGACGTTACAGTAGGTTCAAGGTACTGGCGAATGGATTCCTTTATCCTTATGGTAGTGAGTTTGTGGAGTATTTCTCCAGGGAATTTCAGGTGTTCCTAGACATCAACATAGCTCCTCCGTTCTCTGGGAAACTGCCAAAGCTTATGCCAGGGGGTTAGTTATTTCATATTCCACCAGTAGGAAGCGGCAGAAGGGTGAGCAGCAACGTCTCCTTGAAGCACGGTTGAAGGCAGCCGAGAAGGCCTACTTTGACAAACCCTCGTTGGTCAAACTACAGAGGATTACAGCACTGTGGTCTGCACTAAATCCCATGCTCATGCAGACGGCAAAAAAGGAGCTGGCTTTTACAAAGCAAAGGTTATACAAGCATGGTGACAAGCCAGGCAAATACTTAACGTATCTCGCCAGAAAGAGGATTGCCCCACAAACTATTACGGCGATTAGGGAGGGGTCTGGGAACCTAACATGTGATTCTAAAAAGATTAATGTGGCGTTCCAGAGATTTTACTCTAAGTTATACCAATCTGAGTATTGAGAGGAGGGGCAGGCCAAAACGGAATCCTTTTTTAGAGATTTGAAGCTCCCGGGTGTGACTCCCGAACAACAGTCCTTTCTCAATGCCCCATTATTAGAGCAAGAAGTGCAGGAAGCTGTGAGGCAGCTTCAGAGTGGAAAGGTGCCCGGTCCTGATGGACGTCCCAATGAATTCTATAAGGAATTTATAAGTATACTGTCAGGCCCAATGCTGAATATGTTTAATGATTCATACAGTCGTGATCATCTCCTATCATCTCTGAGAGAGGCCAATATTTCACTTATCCTTAAAAAAGGGAAGGACCCAGAAGACTGTGCTTTGTACAGGCCCATCTCGCTCGTAAATGTGGACTTCAAAATCCTCTCTAAGACTTTCGCGTTAAGGCTGGAGACTCTGTTACCTTCTATTGTTAAAGAGGATCAGATGGGCTTTATAAAGGGTCGTAGATCCTCCAATAATGTTAGGAGGCTGCTTAATGTAATTCAAGCATGTCAACAACAGTCAATACAGGGATTGGTGATTTCTTTAGATGCAGAGAAGGCATTTGACCGAGTTAAGTGGCCATATCCTTTCTATGCTCCAGAGCGGTTTGGTTTGGGCGAAGTCTTCATAAGATGGGTAAAGATTCTCTACGGTGTACGTCTCGCAGCGGTCATTACCAACGGGGTACGGTCAAGCAATTTTGATTTTTTAGGGGCAGCTGGCAGGGCTGTCCCCTTTCACCACTGCTTTTTATGTTGATGATTGAACCATTGGCAGAGGCCATTGGTGGGGATCCCAATATATCAGCTCCAGAAGTGGGGTCAAAATTTCATAAGATTTCGTTGTATGCAGACGATGTCCTAATTGTTTTGACAAATCCAGCAGTTTCAGTGCCTTGCCTGATACAATGCATTCACACGTTTGGCGCTTTTTCAGGGTATAAGATTAATTTTGCTAAATCAGAGGCTATGCCTATGGGTGGTCTTATGAAGGAGCTGGCTCTTGAGGGCGACTATAGATTCCCATTTAGGTGGTCACAGGGGGGGTATGTGTATTTGGGCATATTCATTACTCCAGTTCTGGATTGGCTGTTCAAAGCCAATTTTACTCAATTATTTGGAAAAATTGAACAAGACCTTCAAAGATGGGAGGCATTTCCAGTCTCGTAGTTGGGTCGGATAGCGCTTATTAAGATGAATATTCTCCCTCGTTTTCTATACCCTATACGAATGCTCCGCCTGATTTTCAATAAGCAAACACTCAGGAGACTGAACAGCTGGTTCAGCTTTATCTGGCATTGTAAGCAGCCCCTTATTAAATTAGCAAAACTGCAGTTGCCTCAAAGATTGGGGGGAGTGGACCTTCCAGTTATGCTCACTTTTGACCTACGTGAGTGATTGGGTTTGTGGAGATCCTCGTTCAACATGGCTAGATATCGAAGCCTTCGAGGAGAAAGTGAGGGCTGCAGATGCTGGAGATTCCTGAAGAAGGGCTTATGCCCGAAACATCGATTCTCCTGTTCCTTGGATGCTGCCTGACCTGCTGCGCTTTTCCAGCAACACATTTTCAGCTCTAGATATCGAAGCCTCCCAGGCAAGGTGCCCCCCCCTTACCAGTTTGCTGTTTTTGGACAAGGTGAGGACAGTTAGGGAATATTGCCATAACCCAATAGTCATCAATACTGATAAAGCATGGAGAGCAATTTGGCAGAAGGCAGGCAATATTGGCAAAACATCTTTGTTTATACCTTTAGTGGGTATGCTGGGTTTTCAACCGGGGATGATAGATTCAGGATTTAAATGTTGGGCAACTAGGGGTGTGTCTTGCATGGGCGATTTATTTGAGGAAGACGTAATGATGTCCTTTGATCAGTTAGTACGGAAATAGGAGTTATCTATTAGAGACCTCTTGTTTTTTATTCAAAAAAGACCACACTTTTGACTGATCCCTGCAAATCTGACATAGAGAGTGGGGGTGCTAAGGGCTAAGAGTACACTCTCTGTCAGTACTTTATATCGTCAATTGGCGAGTGCCACCTCAGATGAGTCTGATCGAATCTGCAAGATGTGGGAAAGAGAGCTGGGTGTTGAAGTTTTCTCAGAGGCATGGGAGGATATTTGGGAGAATGCAAGGAAGATATCAATTTGCAATAGCACCCGTGCTTTACAGATGAAGATTCTCCACAGGGTCTACTTAGCCCCAGACCATTTGTCAAAATTTAAACCAGGGGTACCTTCAGCATGCCCCAAGTGTAAGGTCTGTACGGGTACTCTTACCCATTGTCTTTGGACTTGTGACAGGCTTCAAACATATTGGAGCGCTGTGACAAGTGCAATGGAGAGGATTTTAGGTGTAGGGGTGGAAAAGGACCCTATTTCTCTCCTTTTGGGCCTACCCACTTTATTTCCTGCAGACGTGCATAAGAAAAAAACCTTTCAATATTCTCATGTTCTGGGCAAGAAAGAATATCTTACTAGGTTGGATGTCCGAAAAAACCCCCAGGCCTGTCGGGTTGGCGGAAGATTGTTATGGAGCATATTCCCCTGGATTTTCTCACAAATATGGTACACCACAAAACTGAGATTTTTATAAGACATGGCAGCCCTTTTTGGAATACCTGGACACAGATTTATCTGTCACACTAACAAGGGCTTTTATATGGCTGTAATGATTGCGTTTCACGAGTCCAATATTCATTGGAGGAACTGTGAGCATATGAATGTTTTATTTGGCTGCGCTGAGTTATTACTGTTTACTTGTTTGATGTTGGCTATTTGTTTATTTAGTTAAATAACTAGTTTGGGGTTTTTTTAAATTCTATTTTTTTCTATGTATGTTTATACATTTGTACATGAGGGTGGGTTGGTTTTTTTTATTATTTGGGTGTTTTTAGTTCTGTTTTGAATTGCATTGTTTTGTATTTATTGTAATATTAAAAAAATCTATTTTTTCTCAATAAAAATAGATTAGTAAAAAATTTTTAAAAAACTCTCCCCCTCCCTGATGTGTCGCAATGTTTGAAGCTCAGACTCCAGCCCATCGACTCTGAGCCAGAGTTCTTCCAGCCTTTACTACAGACATGTCACTGGGAACCACAATGGAGTCCAAATGCTATCACATTGTGCAGAAGCAGTGGTTCAGTGGTTAGCACTGTTGCCTCACAGTGCTGTGGACTTGGGTTTGATTCCAGCTTCAGGCAACCATCTGTGTGGAGTTTGCACATTCTCCCCCTGTATGCATGGGTTTCCTCTGGTTTCCTCCCACAATCCAAAGATGTGCAGTTAGGGTGAATTGGCCTTGCTAAATTGCCATAGTGTTCAGGGATGTGTAGGTTAGGTGCATTAGTCAGGGGAAATGTAGAGTAATAAGATAGGGAATGGGTCTGGGTGGGTTACTCTTCGGAGGGTAGGTATGGACTTATTGGGCCAAATGGCCTGTTTCCACACTGTTAGGATTCTATGAAACAACACATCACCTGACCCTCGATCCTTATTTTATTGAATTGTTTTTGCATTTTTTTTTATTTTTAAACTGATTTGGTATCTCTGCTTATTCAAGTTGTAACCAATAAATTAACAAGATTCACTTTAACATAAATTCAAATTTAGCAGTCCCCTTATTAACCAATCAAATCACAGCACTCCTGTGACGTCTGTTCAGTTTCTCCTCAGTCAAAACCGTTTTGAATCAGAATGTCTTGCCTTCCCAGACTTCTCTCTGTTTGCACCCACTCAGCGTCAGCCCTGAAATACTTACTCTACTACCAACAAATTTTGCTGTAGCACATCTCTCTACACATCTACCCTCCCCCTCCATCCTCCCCGACCCACCACTTTTCTTTTAGGTTCAAGAAGGAGGAAAGGAGGAAAACAGTACTATGATGTTCATGAAGAATATTTTAAAGAACATATATGTGAAAAGTTTCATAGGGAAAGATTGGACTCCTTAGACCAAGAAAGAGGCTATCATCAGAGAGGTGCCTGTCAGCGTGGATGGGATGTAGAAGTCCAGCTGAAGAGGCAGGAGGAACAAGTTGCTGTACAGCAAGTTCAGATCCAGTCCTTTTTGCCCTATTACCCTAACCAAGGGATTCTCCCAAAAAAGGTGTTGGAATTGTATGTGTGTGTGTGTACGTGCGCACGCACGCACGGGCAAGAGGCTCAGGCTTATGTGGAGTGCTGTGGACTTGCTCTCCAGTTGGTGCAAAATCCAAATTTAATTGAAACAGGAGCAGAAGTGGTAACCATTACTAAGCGTCTTGCTGAGGGGTGTGAGCTGATTAATGCCTGTTCTGTCATCCTAATTTCACAGGAGTTATCAACTATCTTGGCTGTATCAGGCACTCTTTGTCTGTCCGCAATCACACTTTTCCATTGCCTGGCCTTATTGCTAGTCCATGATCTCATCGATAATCCATTGGAAGTAAGGGAGTTAAGAATGATAAGAGCATGGCAAATGGAAAGCGTGTCTGGGGCTGCTATAAGCAGCACTTACAAGACAGTTAGAAGGGGTTCAGGCGTCTTTGACTTTGCCCTGCATACTTGATGTGTATCAGCCTGGAAATGGCTTAGTCACTGGGTGAAGAGCTGAGCATCACACCAGGATAAGCCAGGTACTCGAGATGTCATCAATGGGGACACAGAGAGAAACACCAAGAAGTACAGTATTGAAGGTTCACAAGGCTGACTGGAATGATGGTCCAATCACACAAGGGTAATCAAACTATCAGGGTTTGTAGTAAGATGCAGGATGTCTGGGACTCTGAACTCTACAGTGTCATCAACTGGTTAGACACAGGTGGCAATACCTCTAATGCTGAACCAATAGTTGTAGGGCAGCCTCAAAAATGTTTTGAAAAGGCAAGTTACTTAAGGCTACAAGTCTGGAGGATAACATGCGGGCAAGCAGATTACCCAGCAGTGTTGCTGAACTTCAAGTGTCCATGTGATTGCTGAGGAGAGTTGGATCATGATTAGGAATCCTGGAATTGACCTGGCTTTAATGAACCCCTGAAGGTCTACTCCATCCTTGGAAAGCGGTCCAAGTATGTTCTACCATGAGGCAGAAATTAAAGTAATAATAGTTGCCAGTCAGAGGATTCTTGGAGACCTGACCATCCTAGACTCCAGTGTGGATGACAGAGCCTGGATCCTTTAAGAGGTGACACAGTAGATAATAGACGAAGAAGGTCTTCTCAAACAAATATTGGAGATAACTCCAACCTCTGCCATTTGCCAGGATCAGTGGTGTAAGAACTGTCACTAATACGGACCCAAACATGCTAGCCATCCTGGTACAATTGAATGTGCTGATCACGCAACTGTTTAGCAAGCAGTCACTACATGCTGTGTGTTGTTGCCAGGAAGTCAAGTTTCAAGCAGAGTAATATGCAATGGGACCTCTGGCAACAAGTGGCTGCTGTGAGGGAGGACACTCAACTGGAGGCTACTGTGAGGAAGGGCATTGAACAGGGGACTGGTGTGAGGGACAGCACTGAACAGGCGGCTGCTGTGAGACAGGGTACTGAACAGGGGACCACTGTGAGGGAAGACACTGAAGAGGGGGCTACTGTGAGGGAGTGCACTGAACATGGGACTACTGTGAGGGAGGGCACTGAACAGGGCCACTGAGTAATTGAATAGTCCCTGGAGGAAAGGGTGTCTTTGGAAGAAAGCCTCATGGGAAGAAGGCAAAGATTTCCTCAACTGATGTAAACTATGGGTTTAATGTCATGCAAGTACTGTGTCTCCCTTGTTTAACCTTAATTCCCCTTCATGTTTGGAACAACCCAATGCCAGTGGAACAAAGAATCCCTGCCTCATGATCTTTGGGCTGTCTGTTCAAATCTCACATTACACCATTATATCACAAGTAACAGAGAGAAGTTTGGATTTGAACTTTTGAAAACAGAAAGACTTAATTTGTAAAGTTCAGTGAACTAATTTAAACTTTGAAAAGCAGATTTGCTTCTGTGCCATGTAAATAGTTCTCACCTTTGTCAGGATTTGTCTGATTCCGCCCAATACTTTTCACTTATCTATATCTCATTCTCTGCCATATCTGCTGTTATTGCTGGTTTACACTTCAATTTTGTGTCAATAATCCGCTGATATAAAGCTGTGTCTCAAGAACTCAAATAGCCTGCAGCTTCATAGGAAAAGACAAAGCTCACAAAATTTCTAAAATATACTGAACAAACATTTATCTTCTGAAGTCAACTAATCTCTGGGGTTTTGATTCATCTTTTAATACATCAGCCACTGAATCTCTCAAAGCACCAGTCATTTCTATTCATAAGTACTTGGGAAGGGAATAACTGGACAGCCTTGCTACAACCCATGGCTGATACTGCTCTGGACCAGGAGAAGGTGAAGACTGCAGATGCTGCAGATTAGAGTCAAGAAGAATAATGCTGGAAAAGCACTGCAGGCCAGGCAGCATCTGAGGAGCAAGAGAATTGACATTTCAACATAAGCCCTTCATCAGGAGGGGGGGGGGGGGGGGGTTCAAGGAGCCAAGGGAGCTGTGAGATAAATTGTGAGAAGATCTCTGTTAGGTGATGTTTGACTATTTGCCCCAAAACTGCCTTGTTGCAATGGGGAACTTGACATTTTGACCCTCCACTCTACAATAACATAGTGCAACATAAAAATTTCCACACAACAGGGATTGTCCTTATTATCATCAACTGTGATAAAGATATCATATTCCTTCAATAGTGCAGCAAAGCTCCTGCTGATTTGAATCTCAATGTACAGAAAACAGGATGACCACAATAAAGATTTTCAGGAGACTAAAGGAAGTCTTGACAGGTCTGGATAAAATAGCGCCCAGTTTTCTCATCACCATTATTCTGGAAGAGTTGAGCTGATCCCCAGCTTTAATTTGGGGATTGAAAAATCCATACATTACCCCAACCTGTGGGGAGCCATCCATGGATAATTGTATGTAACTAACCCACATGCAAGTACATGTGCAAATAACTGTTTCATTGTCATGGAAATGTCTGTCAGGTAAGAACTTAACCCAGGGCCTTCATGCTATGACTGGCAGAGGCAAAAATACATGTTCTTGATCATATTTATTCCTCAGCAACATAACTAATTGATCCATCATTTAGCTTCATGCTATTTTTGGGACTGTGCTGTTTGGAATTGGTTGCCATATTTATCAACAGGATAACAATATTTACACTTCAAAATGTTCATTAATTGTAATTCATTTTGAGACACCTCTATGTAAACGCAAGATTTTCTCCTCAATAATTATTAGAATTATTGAGGAGAATTACCTTTACTGCCCAGTGTCTAACCATGAGATAGCAAGGTCCAGTTGTCCATATGTTACATGAACTGAATATTGTGAAATGTCAGAGCCAATCACTTTGCTTGTCATGTTAATTCTTCGCCAAAGCCCCAATTCCCTTCTGAACTGCCATGTCTTGCTCGTGTTCCAAAGAAGCTCAAAGCAAGCTCAATAAATAACACCTTAATTTTCAACTTGGCCCTCTACAGCATTCTGGACATAACAGTGAGTTCAATGGCTTTAGTTCATAGCCTTTGCCTCCATCTTGGTTTATGTGTTTTCTTTTCTTCGCTCTTTCATTGGGTTGGATTAGTGGATCCCTCCTTTGCTGCATTCAGATTTTCTTAACGTAGCTGTTCCCACCTCTTTGGACCTTTTTTTTGGCAGTGGTCTCATTTCACTGTATTCCACCCATTTCATTCAATTACAAATTAAAGTATATAATATTTGAAATGGTAATAGCTAAAGTATAAATGTCAATACAGAAGTACAGCAGTTGACAATTGGACATGAAGACAAATCATCAACTCTGGTTTGCATCATGAAACGGGTAAATCAAAGTGTCACCCACATCAGTTTCAAGCCATTGATGTAGACAGGATATTTCCTCATATGGGTAGCAGATTTAAAACAGAGATAAGGAGAAATTACTTCTCTCAAAGATCATGAATCTCTGGAATTCTGTATTCCAGTGTTATGAACCAGGTTAGACCCCTTCAAAACAATTTAAGAAAGTAGCCCAAAACCTATCTGTTGTTTTAAGCAGATATAAAGTGAATATTCCAGGAGTAACACAGCTGGTCAAACCACTCCGTTTTAAGCAAAACAGAATTTATTTACACACAAACAAAAGAAATCTGAATTTACAATAACATAACTACTTGAAAATCCAACTGACATGAAAACGCAATTTAACAAAGAGCTGTTCCGATTTCCTGCAGCATCCCATAAACACCCCTTGGCAAAAAGGTCAATTAAAACACAGGTTCTTACAGGAAGTAGATTGCAGAGAGAGTCAGCCAGAAAACCCTTGTTGAATCATGGAACCTTTTCTTCCCAGCAGGACTCTTTGACCAGCAGCTTCAAACAGACTGTTTGCTAAAACCAAACCAAACCAGACCAAACTAGAAAAAAAAAACTGAACTGGGAGAACTGGCCACACCCCTTTCAAGTGTACTTAAAAGCCTTTTCAAGTAGATATTTCCAGACACATCAGAACCTTTGCCTTTACAACCCCTCTCGAGAAATAAACCAAGGGCAAAATAATCTTGTTAAAGGAGCAGCGTCATCAAATCCAGAATGTGGTGGATACTGTCTTGAGGGACTGACTTATCTATTCTTGCAGTTATGTTCATCGTTAGACAGGTGGATTCTTATTGCAGTCAGGTCTATATGAAAGATGCTTTCTCAGAAATGATTACTTTACCTGCAGATTCCTTCCCAAAAACTGGAACCTGATCCTTTACTATATTCATTATCACTCTCTTTGGTTGTTGCACTATGAAGTCTTTTGTTTCTAATCTTTCCTGCACTCTGCCATATCTGGTGAAACATCATCATGACCTGGAACATTAACTCTTGTTTTTCTCTCCACAGTTGCTACCTAACAGGTGAGGTGTCAGAAGACTGGAGGTTGGTAAACGTGGTGCCACTGTTTAAGAAGGGTGGTAAGGACAAGCCAGGAAACTATAGACCGGTGAGCCTGATGTCGGTGGTGGGCAAGTTGTTGGAAGGAATCCTGAGGGACAGGATGTACATGTATTTGGAAAGACAAGGACTGATTAGGGATAGTCAACATGGCTTTGTGTGTGGGAAATCATGTCTCACAAACTTGATTGAGTTTTTTGAAGAAGTAACAAAGAGGATTGATGAGGGCAGAGCAGTAGATGTGATCTATATGGACTTCAGTAAGGCGTTCGACAAAGAACTTATACACTTAATGGTAAGGTCCTAGGGAATGTTGCTGAACAAAGAGACCTTGGAGTGCAAGTTCATAGCTCCTTGAAAGTGGTGTCGCAGGTAGATAGGATAGTTTGGTATGCTTTCTTTTATTGGTCAGAGTATTGAGTACAAGAGTTGGGAGGTCATATTGTGACTGAATAGGACATTGGTTAGGCCACTTTTGCAATATTGCGTGCAACTCTGGACTCCTTCCTATCGGAAAGATGTTGTGAAACCTGAAAGGGTTCAGAAAAGATTTACAAGGATGTTGCCAGGGTTGGAGGATTTGAGCTATAGGGAGAGGCTGAACAGGGTGGGGCTGTTTTCTCTGGAGTGTCGGAGGCTGAGGGGTGACCTTATAGAGGTTTACAAAATTATGAGGGGCTTGGATAGGGTAAATGGGGAAAAAAAAAAGTCTTTTCCCTGGAGTTGGGGAGTCCAGAACTAGAGGGCATAGGTTTACGGTGAGAGGGGAAAGATATAAAAGAGACTTACGGAGGAACTTTTTCACGCAGAGGGTGGTATGTGTATGGAGTGAGCTGCCAGAGGAATGGTTGAGGCTGGTACAATTGCAACATTTAAGAGGCATTTGGAATGGTATATGAATAGGAAGGGTTTGGAGGAATATGGGTCGGGTACTGGCAGGTGGGACTAGATTGGGTTGGGATATCTGGTCGGCATGGACAGGTTGGACCGAAGGGTCTGTTCCCATGCTGTACATCTCTATGACTCTATGACTCTAACCTGGTAAATATTTCCCATATTTCTTGCTCTAATTTCAGATTTCCAGTGCCCACAATATTTTACTTTTGTACTTAGCTTACTAATATACAGATATCATGAACAATCTAGTGAGGTAAAATAAATAAAAAAATTAAGCAGCATGTTCATTTTATTGATTACAGCTGCTCAAATCATAAAATTCAATTCCCAACTTCAACATATCCCATATTAGTTCCTTTCATTAAACCACAAACTATGGCATATTATTCCAGTTAGTGAACTCACTTGATGACTTTTTGGTTGACCTTTCACTGAACTTAAGACCATAAGACATAGGAGTGGAAGTAAGTCCATTCGGCCCATCGAGTCCACTCCGCCATTTAATCATGGCTGATGGGCATTTCAACTCCACCTACCAGCATTCTCCCCATAGCCCTTAATTCCTTGTGACATCTATCAATCTTGAAGCCATTCAGCGTCCCGGCCTCCACTGCACTCTGCGGTGATGGGCATTTCAACTCCACCTACCAGCATTCTCCCCATAATTCCTTGTGACATCAAGAATTTATCAATCTTGAAGCCATTCAGCGTCCCGGCCTCCACTGCACTCTGCGGCAATGAATTCCACAGGCCCACCACTCTCTGGCTGAAGAAATGTCTCCGCATTTCTGTTCTGAATTTACCCCCTCTAATTCTAAGGCTGTGCTCACGGGTCCTAATCTCTTCGCCTAATGGAAACAATTTCTTAGCGTCCACCCTTTTTTTTTTAAACTGGTTCTATCTCAGAATAAAGGCAGAATCTGTCTTGTTGCCTGTGAAATATTCTACACAGTTCATTACTAATAAAACATGTTTATCCAGTGCTGTTAGTATCTGAGACAAAGAAAGGATGCAATTCAAATCTAATTTTCAAATCAATTAAATTAAAACACTGGCAAGTTAAAGAAAACAACTCTTACACAAATGAAGTTAACTTTTCCCAAACTAGACTGACAGCCTGAAAATCACATATACTACCCATTATGATGAACCTTATTGGGTTGCTGAGCTCTGTCTACTCATGCAGTAAGGGTCTTTTTAGTTCAAAAATGGGTCTACCACAGAGTTTTTGCTGGTCTAATCTACGCTGGGGGAAATAGCTGCCAGGTGTCCCTTCTTATCCCTGCTTTCTGAGCCTTTCTGGAATGTTCTCTGACTTCAGCCAATGGGATCACACGGCAGGGATCACAACACCCAATGAGGTTAGGCCAGGTCACCCTAGGTGCACCCAACCCCTTTCCAAGACACGATTACTCCAAGATGCCAAGTGGTCTGGCTTAAACCAGGAACATACAAACGTAAAGTCTCTCCCTATTTATCTGGCTGAGTATTGAACTTAATGAGTTTTGAACACTCCTGTTTAATATGCAACACAGATCTGGGCTGGCCCTTGTTTACTTTTGACCTGTGGTAACGTTGGCCTCTTTGCAATCCATCAAGCATTGCTTGTGGAAACTGTTCAGCCAATTTTATGCTGTTTCGAGTTATTTAATGGCTATTTGGCCACAGTCTCCTCCCCTTCTCTCTCACCAGCTGAAGTGACCCTGACCCAGCTGTTTTGCGCTCAATTTGTGCCCTAACTCAATAGGAAGTTGACAACGTGACTTCCAATTCCCTCCCTCTCCAATGATTGGCGAGTAGATTCCAAGTTAGTCACTATGAACATAAACAATGTATGATCAGAAAAATTAATAGCAAGAGTCAATCATTCAGCCCCTTGGGCCTGCTCCTTTGATGAGATCTTGGGTGATCTGGTTCTGCCCGCAACTCCACATTCCTCTGACCCTCAGTAAGTATTGATTCCAGTGACATAAACAATCTAATAATGGCCAAAGTCCTTCTTGGTAAATAATTTGTGGTAACTAAATCCTATTGAGTTTAAAAAATCTAGCAGCATCCCAATGACAATAAGTGTGGATATCGTTGGGATGTTAAATAAATTTCCCTATTCCCGAACAAACTGGATAGATATTTGACTTACCACAGAATTGTGGGCAATATTTCCTACAACTGTTGTTCGGCTTCTAAAAAGTAAGAAGATAGGTTTAAGGCTACCTAGAAAGGACATTAAGATGTTTGCGTGGAAGTTACTCAGAGATCGCATAACGTGAGATTGAGAAGTTTTATCTAGCAATTCACTACTGGAAATCAGATGATTTGGTAGTTGAATCCTAACACCACAATAAGTACAGGTACAAGTTACACTTAGAGCTTCAGTACTGAACTCTCTGATTTGTAAAAGGGAAAATGGTATCCATGCACATAACAGAAGTATAGTGCTAAGTGCATCTGGTGTACAAAGTATCAGAATTAAAAATGTCAAACATGAAAAATGTCTATTACACTTCTCCTGGAATAGCTCAAATATATTCTTAAAGTAAATGATAAGCAAGGAATGTACAAAAAGACTACTTAAACATGAAAGCTGGTGGACCCCGAGTTGTTGTTTCTGACTGTCAGTGTGCAGTCTTCTCCATGAGAAGGAGATCGGGATTTACAAGCAGCCTGACTCAAGCTTCCCTTGACAACGAGTAACAGCAAATGGGTCCAAGATGGTGGTGAAGCACGGCTTCTGTGCATTTGCTCGGTCGTCCGCTCTAACTGCTTTCCTTTGGCTACTTTTTTCAGTTTCTTTTCTTGTTTTTTCACTGACCTTGCCCTGAGCATGGACACCATCGGCAATGGTGAGATCAGACCCAGGACGCAGCCCTCAAGTGATCTTGATTCAGGCCCAGAGCATGGACCTGGGGCAGGCCTACTGCAGACCTTGAGCGGGTCCAGCGCAGAGGAGAGTGAGCTCTTACTTACTTTTTTGGATCAAGCACAGGACCTAGAATTGGCGGCTGCTACATCATCAGAGGCGACATCAGCAAAGTAGGCTCAGTGGCAAATGATGGCACCTGAGGATTGGAACCTTCGTTGTTCATTGGTGCAGCGCTGACGGCAGCAGAAAAGCATCACGGCAACATCGATGGTGGTGAGAGAAGAGACTCTGATGCTAGTTGGTCCAGTACAGGGAGGTGACAAGGCAGTGATGGAGGAGTAGGCAAAAGTGAGGACTGCAGATGCTGGAAACCAGAGTTTAGATCAGAGTAGAGCTAGAAAAGCACAGCAGGTCAGGCAGCATCCAAGGATGAAGGGCTTTTGCCCAAAACGTCGATTTTCCTGCTCCTTGGATGCTGCCTGACCTGCTGTGCTTTTCCAGCACCACTCTGATCTAAACTCTGGTTTCCAGCATCTGCAGTCCTCACTTTTGCCTAGTTGATCTTAACCTTACTGCGAATCCTCTTGCAAGGATGTCTACCTTGAAGAAGTTCTCCTCCTCTCTCCAAAGAATCTGAGTCTCTCTCTCACTGCAACCCAGGTCATCTCCCCTGCCCTGAAGCTCTTCAACCATGTACTGAAACAGACTAGCTACCACAGCCACATTTGCTTCCTCAGTGCCTGCCTCCGTAACCAACTGATTCCACAGGATCGAGTAACTTCGATGCTGTTTGGATCTGGTGTAGACGGATGCAAGTGTTGATGGAGGGATAGCAGTGCAGGTGGAACCTTTTCAAGTTATATCTTCCTCTTTTCTCTCTTAGTCTTAAATTGTTCAAAATGGCACCATTTTGAGGGTGACAGATGAGAGTTTTCCACTGTATTTTTTTGTATTCTTATTGCAAAATACACGTGACAATAAAATCAAAATCAAAAACTACGTTGAACTGGAACATTGAGTACAGTATTGGTTTCCTTTCTTAAGGGAAGATGTAAAACTATCAGGTGCAGTTCACAGAAGGTTTACTAGACTAATACCTGAAGTGGGTGAGTTGTCTTATGAGGAAAGGCTGAACAGGCTTGGCTTGTATCTGCTGGAGTTCAGAAGAATGAGAGGTGACATGACTAAAACATATAAGAGCCTGAGAGGTCTTGACAGGATCGATACGGTAAATATACTTATTCTCGTGGGAGAATCTAGAACTAGGTGTCACTATTTAAAAATAACAGGTTGTCGGTTTGATATACCAATTTTATATTATCCTGTTTAAGACAAAAATAGAGAAAATTTGTTTTTAATAGGAGGGTCATGAATCTATGCAACTCTGCTCTGCAAAAGGCAGCAGAATCAAGGCTTTGAATATGTTTAATTCAGGGGATAGGTAGATTCTTGACAATGACATAACTCACTGGAAAAGGCAATGGTCCAGATTTCACAATCAGGCATGAATAAACAGCATTTGCTACTTTGGAAATCAGACCCTACTATTCCCAGTCTTGTCATAATTTTGAAATGATTTAGTCAAACTGTTCAAAGCCATCGGTTTCAATTTCAAATAACCTCCCTCCCCATCCCCCGACTCCCTTCCCAGCCCCTCCCCCTCCCTTCCACTGCTTCCTGCCACCAACTGGATTCATTCCTGTCTACTTTGGATTCCAGCATCTGCAGGTTTTTTTTGTCTCAAAACCATCAGTTTACCTGGTTGGCATAGCCAGGTTAAAAATAAAGCAGGTTTCTGTACTTAACAGAAAAATTACAATTATTATGAACCAATTATCTTCAACCAATAGCAATTAAAATATGAGTCATTGTCTTATCATTCTATAACTTAAACTCTATAACTTATAACTCTATAACTTAATTTTATAATTTACCCTCTTCTTAAATTCCCTCTCTCACATATAGACCGACGCTCAAAGACTGGTAAAGGATATTAATGGTGGGAAAGGAAAATAAAAGCAGGAAAACACAGTTCGATAGTACCAGAAACACCAGACCACTGGAGTTGATAAGGTGTTTCTTTTGGCATCTTACAAATCATTTTAACACCTTGCTGTTGACACAAGGTTGTTTGCATACCATTGCTCAGAATTTGCTCCAGCAAACGCGGTTTTTAAAATTACAGCCATCGATTTGTACAGTCTCTTTGGTTTAAAAGTAGTATCTTCTTTTTCTTAGTCCACAAACCAAAAATAAGGAATGTAAAAAAGAGTTAGCCTTTACAATAATCAATGGGGAGAGAGGTTATTAGGGTTAGGCAGAAATGGAGAGTAATCAAATCAGCCACCATCCTATTGAATGGTGGAGCACGTTTGAGGGGCCATATATCCCACACTTTTCCAAATTCCTGTTAGTTTATGTTGCAGGGAAAGGCCCAGATTCCAGGATTGGGGTGAACTAGCAGCATTTGCCACCAACCTTGAATAAAGCACCCCACAAAGATTTAGCAAACTGTGTGTTATTTTATGGGTATCACGGTGGCACAGTGGTTAGCACTGCTGCCTCACAGTGCCAGAGACCCGGGTTCAATTCCCGCTTCAGGCGACTAACTGTGTGGAGTTTGCACATTCTCCCCGTGTCTGCGTGGGTTTCCTCCGGGTGCTCTGGTTTCCTCCCACAGTCCAAAGATGTGCAGGTAAGGTGAATTGGCCATGCTAAATTGCCCGTAGTGTTAGGTAAGGGGTAAATGTAGGGGTATGGGTGGGTTGCGCTTCGGCGGGTCGGTGTGGACTTGTTGGGCCGAAGGGCCTGTTTCCACACTGTAATCTAAATCTAATCTAACTCTATTAGCTATTTCCCAATGATAGTTTGAATTCGATGTCAAGTCAAGGGCATCTGCAGGCATTCAGCAACAAACATCCATCAAGTATAGAAAATAGCCAATCATATAGATTCATAGAAACAGTACAAAGAGAAAACATAGGCAGCAGTAGGTCATTCTGTGCTCCAAATCCCTTCAGACCTTCAACATGATCATGGCTGATATTTTTTCTCAACCTCTCCCCATATTCCTTGACATCTTTAGTCCCTAGAAATGTATTCCTTTCTTCAAGATGTTCATTGACTTGGTCACCATAGTCTTCTGTGGTAGACAATTCCTCAGATATACCATCCTCTGAGTGAAGAAATATCCCACAATGTATCTGAGACTGTGATCCCTTTCTGGCCCTTTTGGCTTGGGGAAACATTATTCCTGCAGCCAGCCCTGTCTGAATTCTATGCGCTTCAATGAAATCCCCTCTCATTCTTCTGAAGTTCAGTGAATACGGGCACAACCGGCCCAATCTCTCTTTATACAATAAACCTGCCACCACAGGAATCAGTCAGGTGAACCTTCATGGCACTCCCTCTAAGGCAAGTATATCTTTGGGGTAAGGACACCAAAGCTGCACATAATACTCCAGGCATTGTGTCACCAAGGTCATATAAAGCCACAGTAAGACACCCCCGTTCTTGTACTTAAACTCTCTTATAATGAAAGCTGAAATACTATTTGCCTTTCTAACTGCTTGCTCCACCTGCATGCTTTCTTTCAATGACCAGTGAACAAGAACACCCACGTCCCTTTGTACATCAACCTATCATCATTTAAATAATATTCTTCTATTCTCTTTATCCTACTGAATGGGCAACTTCACAGTTATCCATGTTATACTTATATCTGTCATATATTTGGCACTCACTCAACCTGGCTAAATCGCCCTGAGGCCACTATACATCCCAATCATCACTCACACCCCAACCTAGTTTTATGTCTTCAGCAAGCTTTGAAATATCATTTTTAATTCCCTCATCCAAATCATTGATATGTATTGTGAATAGCTGGGGTGTATGCACTAGAGTCATAGCATCATAGAGTCATCGAGATGTACAGCATGGAAACAGACCCTTCGGTCCAACCTGTCCATGCCGACCAGATATCCCAACCCAATCTAGTCCCACCAGCCAGCACCCGGCCCATATCCCTCCAAACCCTTCCTATTCATATTACCTGGGCACTCTATTTTTCATCACCTTCCACTCTGAAAATTATTAAGTTATCCCTACTCACTGTTTCCTGCCCGCTAACCAATTCTCAATCCATGCCAATATATTTCCACTGATCCTATACACTTTGATTTTGGACAATGACCTCTTATGTGGAACATTATCAAAAGCTTTCTGAAAATCCAAATAAAACACATCCACTGGTTCTCAATCATCTAAAGCTGCAATAGGTTTGTCAAACACATAAACCCATGCTGACTTTGTGTATTCCTAATACTTCTGTTATCTGCATAAGTGTCTTGCATTCTTTATAATAGACTCCAGCATTTCTCTATCACTCATGTTAAGCTCATCGGTCTGTAATTATTGGTTTTCTCCTTTCCTCTCTTTTTAAACAGCTTCCAATCTGCCAGGACTATTCCAGAATC
This sequence comes from Chiloscyllium plagiosum, assembly GCF_004010195.1. Classification (NCBI taxonomy): domain Eukaryota; kingdom Metazoa; phylum Chordata; class Chondrichthyes; order Orectolobiformes; family Hemiscylliidae; genus Chiloscyllium; species Chiloscyllium plagiosum. Next base: position 45,433,579 of record NC_057733.1, on the reverse strand, counting down.
TACTTATTTTGAAAGGTGACAATCAATGCATCCTGTATTCCTGTGGCCACCTCCATTGTTACCCTGGGATATAGGTTGTCAGGGTTTGGGGATTTATCAGCTTGCAGACTCATTAATTTCTCCAGCACAACTGAAAAAACTTTCTTCAATTCCTCCTTCCTAAAAGACTCTTGCTTCCTTATCATTTCTGGGAAATGATTTGTGTTTGCTTCTGTGCAAAGTAGTTGTTTAACTGATGTGCTATTTCTTCGACTCTGTTTATAATTCTCCTGTTTCAGGGCCGACATTTGCCTTCGCTGATGTATTTCTTTTTACTTCTTGTTACTTTCAGAAACTCATAGACCTCACTTTTATGCTCCTTGCAAGTTTACAGGTATACTTTATTTTTCACTTCTTAATAAATTTCTTGGTCTTCTGTGCTGAATTTTAAACTTCTCCCAGTCCCCAGTTGCTAATTTTACTTCCAACTTTGTATGACTCCACTTTGTATCTAATACTATCCTTAACTTATTTTGTTAACCATGGTTGGACCACATCTCTTATTACCTTCTTTTGCCAAAAGGAGTGTATAGTGTTGCAATGCATGCTTTACGTCCTTAAATATTAACCTTTGTCTAGCCATTGTCATGCTTTTCAGTCTTTTGCAGTGAATTCACCCCTTATATCACAGTAGTGTCCTTTGTTTACATTAAGGACACCAGGTTTGGATCAAACTATTTAACTTTCTATCCCACTGAAGAATCTTCGTATGTTATGGTCATTTTTGCCTAAACAGTCTCTCAAAACATGATTGCTAACTGACTGCTTCTCTGCTTACATAACCAAATCTAGCATAGCCCGTTCTACAGTTCTTCAGTGTACAGGTCTAATAAACCACCTTGGCCTCACACCAGGAAATCATCCACCACAGTATTAATGTCTGTGTTAATTATCCAGCCTGTATAGATTAAAAGCACTCATGATTATTCTAGCGGTCTTGTTGCATACATCTGTTCCTGTTAATGCTATCACTGATCTTATCATTACTGGTTGGAGGCCTATGGATAACTCCAACTAATGTTTTCTACCTTTGGTTGCTTCTTAGCTCCACCCAGACTGATTCCACATCTAGGTTTTCTTTGCCAATATCCTTCCTTACAATTGCGCTGAATTTATTTTTAACTAACATTTATCTGACATTTTTTTCCCCATTTTGTGGGCCATTCCTAAAAGTTGAATACCCTTGGATGTTCAGTTCCAACCTGTGGTCACCCCACAGCCACAACTCCAAAACTGCAATTACATCATACCAATTTATAACTATTTGTGTTGTTAATTCATCCACCTTATTGTGGATGCTCCATGCATTCAGTAAAAGTACATCGGCTTGTTGAGCGGTTGAAGACTCTGGGTCTGTTCTCTACGGAGTTTAGGAGGATGAGGGGAGATCTGATCAAAACTTACAGAATACTGCGAGGACTGGATACAGTGAATGTGAAGAAGATGTTTCCACTAGTACAGAGACCAAGACCCGAGGGCACAGCCTCAGAGGGAAGGCACAACCCTTTCAAACTGAAATGGTGAAGAATTCCTTCAGCCAGAGGGTGGTGAATCTTAGGAACTCATTGATGCAGAAGGCTGTGGACGTCAAATGATTGAGTGTATTTAAGAGAGGGAAAGATTGGTTTTTGATTAGTAAGGGGATCAAGGGTTACGGGAGAAGGCAGGAGAATGGGTTTGAGCCATGTTCAGATGATGAAGCAGACTCTAGGCCAAATGGCCTCATTCTGCTCCTATATCTCATGGTCTTATTCTTTTAGTTTGATGTTTTACACATTCTCTGTGTCCTCTAACCCTAGTTGCTGCTATCATGCCCTTTCTCTGCCCTCCACTTTTGCTTTTGCTTTTCTATGCTTCATTTTCATTTTTGATTCTATTCTGGTCTCCTAGTTCAGGTTCCCATCCCTAGCCGTAACCCTAACCACAACCCTAACCCTAACCCTAACCCTAACCGTAACCCTAACCCTAACCCTAACCTTAACCTTAAACCCAACCCTAATCCTAATTCTAACCCTAACCCTGCCACTCTAGTTTAAATCCTCCTCCAAAGTACTAGCAAATACCCCAACCGTTCTGCTGGGATCCAACTTGTCTTCCCAAGGGCTCAAGCATCTAAACCTCCCCATCTTACACCACCCCACCAACTGGCATTCATCTGGTCTATTCCCCTATATGTGATCTTGCTAGCATGTGACACTGACAGCAATCCTGAGGTTACTCCCTTAGGTCCTACATTTTAATTTATTTCCTAGTCTCTGTATTCTGTTGTAAGACAACAGCCATGATAAAACTATGAGAGGTATAGACAGAGTAGATCATAACAATCTATTCTTCATGGCAGACATATTTAAGACCAGCAGGCATAAGTTTGAAGGTGGCGAGCACATGGTTTACAGGAGATCTGAAAGAAAAATCACCCAGAAGAAAGGCAGATACATGCAAGATACTGCCTGAGATGCAGGTGCTCTTGCAACATTTAAGAAGCATTTGGAGGAGAACGTAAAATGCCAGGGCAGTAGGGTATGGACCAAGTGGAGATAAACAGGATTAGTGTAGTTCAGTGTGTGTTGGTCAGCATAGACACAGTGGGCCAAAGGGCCTGTTCCTACACTGGGTGACCCTATATCTCTATCCTCTTTTTATTTATGTCATTGGCACTGACACGAACATAGTATCCGCTGTTTTCTTTCCCCTTCAGAATGTCCTGAATTCATTTAGTGTCAGCCTTGACCCCAAAACCTGGAGGCAACATACCATCCTGCTGTCACCCCCGCAGCCACAGAAATGAGTGTTCTTGGAGAAAGGAGAGGTCTCCTCTCATTCTTGAAAACTCCAGTGAGTACAAGCCCAACTTACTCAACCTACCCAACCCTTGGAAGGGGAGGCAGTAGCCTAGCCTATTGCTAGACTAATAATCTATGGACCCAGGTACTGTTCCAAGAACCTAAGTACAAATCCTGCTAGAGCAGATGATGGCTGCTGAATTCAATAAGGTTCTGGAATCAACAGTCAAATGATGGAAGACCCATCTGGATCACTAATGCCCTTTAGGGAAGGAAACTGCCATCCTTACCTGGTCTGGCCTTTATGTGACTCCAGACCCACAGAAAAATGCTTGATCCTTAATTGCCCTCTGGCAATTAGGACTGGGTCATAAATGCTGAACTGAGCAGCACTGCCCACATCCCATAAATGAATAAGAAAAGCTGTCCTCATAAGAAAACCCCTCCATACCCAGGATTAACCTAACGTACCTTCACTGAATTGCTTCCAGTGTCAGTATATGTTTCTAATAGAGACTAAAACTGTTCACTGTATTTCAGGTGCTGTCTGATTCGTGCCTTGTATACTTTTGGCAAGGCATCCCAGTTTTATATGCCATTCCCTTTGAAATAGAAGTCAACATCTCTATTTGCCTTCCCCATTACTCACTGAACTTGGGTGCTAGCTCTCTGCAGACTCTAAGTTAGGTATTGAGCTCAGCAAGAATAGAGGCATCTGCTTCCATTGGAATTGGAGGAAACAAGGAAAAACAAGATTTTGCATGTTACGGACAGCAGGGATCTACCTCAATAGCTTCCACAATGTGATGCATCTGTCTTCTTAAAGGTAATTGCAATTGTCACCTTCTGGAAGTCAAGGGGTTGGAGTGCATTGAGTCTTGATATGAGCAAAGGCCCACAAACTTTGTAGGCCTCAGTTGGAGTGCAAAAGCTATGGCGCTGGAAAAGCACAGCAGGTCAGGCAGCATCCAAGGAGCAGGAGAGTCGATGTTTCAGGCATTAGCCTTTCATCAGGAATGCCTGAAACATCGACTCTCCTGCTCTTCAGATGCTGCCTAACCTGCTGTGCTTTTCCAGCACCACACTTTTTGACTCTGATCTCCAGCATTTGTGGGCGGCATGGTGGCACAGTGGTTAGCACTGCTGCCTCACAGCACCAGAGACCCGGGTTCAATTCCCACCTCAGGCGACTGACTGTGTGGAGTTTGCACGTTCTCCCCGTGTCTGCATGGGTTTCTTCCGGGTGCTCCAGTTTCCTCCCACAGTCCAAAAATGTGCAGGTTAGGTGAATTGGCCATGCTAAATTGCCCGTAGTGTTAGGTGAAGGGGTAAATGTAAGGGAATGGGTCTGGGTGGGCCTGTTTTCACACTAAGTAATCTAATCTAGTAACCAGACTCCAGGCTGAATATTTTCCATCAACCACCTCCAAGATCCCTCTGCACATCCACACTACCAAGAATCTTTCCATTGACCCAGTACTCTGCCTTCCTGTTATTCTTCCCAAAGTGCATCACCTCACATTTAGCTGCATTGAACTCCATTTGCCACCTCTCAGCCCAATTCTGCAGTTTATCCAAATCCCCCTGCAACCAGTAACATTCTTCCACACTGTCCACTACTCCACCGACTTTAGTGGCGCCTGCAAATTTACTAATCCATCCACCTCTGCCTGCGTCTAAGTCATTTATAAAATGACAAACTGCATTGGTCCCAAAACAGATCCTTGTGGCACACCACTAGTAGGCGGCATGATGGCACACTGGTTAGCACTGCTGCCTCACAGTGCCAGAGACCCGGATTCAATTCCTGCCTCAAGCAACTGTCTGTGTGGAGTTTGCACATTCTCCGCGTGTCTGCGTGGGTTTGCGCCGATTTCCTCCCACAGTCCAAAAATGTGCAGGTTAGGTGAATTGGCCGTGCTAAATTGCCGGTAGTGTTAGGTGACGGGGTAAATGTAGGGGAATGGGTCTGGGTAAGTGGCGGGTTGGTGTGGACTTGTTGGGCCGAAGGGCCTGTTTCCACACTAAGTAATCTAATCTAATCTGCAATCCTCACTTTCTCTCAGTTGGAGTGCCATCAGCAGGTTTTTCATCTAAATGGATGGCTTGCTGCAGTTCTCCAATTGATAATGGCCAATCCATGGATTCTACCACAGGGTCCTAGGGCATAGTCTGATAGAGTATCAGCTGTCACCGTGGTTCCGTGACAGAGGAGTTACTGGATTAGTACATATTGTTGCTGAGGAAATCCTCCAAGAGGCACACAGAATGACTTTAGACCTCCCAGAGGGCATGGTGGCTCAGTGGTTAGCACTGCTGCCTCAAAGCACCAGGGTCCCAGGTTCGATTCCAGCCTCGGGCAACTGTCTGTGTGGAGTTTGCACATTCTCCCCGTGTCTGTGTGGGTTTCCTCTGGATGTTCCGGTTTCCTCCCAAAGTCCAAAGATGTGCAGGTCAGATGAATTGGCCATACTAAATTGCCCATAGCGTGAGGTACATTAGTCAGAGGGAAATAGGACTGGATGGGTTATTCTTCAGAGGGTCGGTGTGGACTCGTTGGGGCGAAGAGCCTGTTTCCACACTGTAGGGAATCTAATCTAATCTGACAGAGTCTTTGTAACCAGGAAAATCCAAGAGAAAAATGTTGAGAATAACATCAAGATCCCTTCACCCCATTCGTTGACCTGACCAAATTGTTTGATTGAGTAAATTGTGAGATTCTATGGCTTGTACTCTAGAGATTAGATTAGATTACATTACAGTGTAGAAACAGGCCCTTCGGCCCAACAAGTCCACACCGACCCGCCGAAGCGAAACCCACCCATACCCCTACATTTACAAACCCATGCAGACACGGGGAGAACGTGCAAACTCCACACAGTCAGTCGCCTGAGGCGGGAATTGAACCCGGGTCTCTGGCGCTGTGAGGCAGCAGTGCTAACCACTGTGCCACCGTGCCGCCACAGAGATCTGGATGTCCAAAATACTTCATCAAAATCCTTCAACTGCTTTGCGATGTTATGACTGCAGATATCTTGAGTGGGAGGTCTGAAACAGAAACCTTCAAAATCTGGACCAGTATCATGCAAAGCTGTGTGGTAGTCCTTGTACTATTTAGAATCTACCTCACAGTGGATGACTGTAGTGTTATTACTTGTTTGCACCCAATTTGCAAGCCATACCTGATCTCTTCAATTCTGCAGGCAAGGGACTTGGCCTGTCTTTGAATGTTGTCAAAACTAAACTCATATCCCAAACTAGGCTTGCTCAGATAAATATTTCATCTCTCATACCTTGGTTACCATCTCTCTCAAGGTGTCACCATTTCCAAAGCGACTCAACACAAACTATAACCTACAGCTGTGATTGTTTAACAACAAAGACCTCCCCCAGTGAACAAGGTAGAGGACTGGTGTCATCGCCGCACTCCTGACTGCAGTCAGACCCAAAGGGAAGTAATTCCACCAGCACTGCCTCTGCCATATTCTTCAGATTCAGCAAGAGAACCATCAGACAAATGCAATGACCCACTTGAAGCCAGTTCCACAAGCATTCCACTAAAATTCCTACTCAACAAATTGTGACCACTGTGTCCTGAAAAGCAGCTCCCCTAGCGAGGTTCTGTTTTCTCAACTCTAAAATGGCCAGTGTTCCAAAGGAGGATGAATAAGAGGCTACAAAAAAAAAACCTGAGGATTTCCTTGCAACATAGCAACATTGATATTAATGACGAAGAGGAGTTTCCTGCCAGTCAGTCAAAATGGTGACAACTTGTTCACCTAGATGTATCACAGTTTAGAGACCATTTGCCTGTTTTCAGCAACAGCAGCAACTCGAAGGGCGGGAGCTTGCACCAGGGGCTTGCCAGGATTTGTGCTTTTAGGGTCATAGAGTCATAGAGATGTACAGCATGGAAACAGACCCTTCGGTCCAACCCGTCCATGCCGACCAGATATCCCAACCCAATCTAGTCCCACCTGCCAGCACCTGCCCCATATCCCTCCAAACCCTTCCTATTCATATACCCTTCCAAATGCCTCTTAAATGTTGCAATT
>NC_057733.1:45416698-45420104 GCF_004010195.1 Chiloscyllium plagiosum | reverse complement strand
TTTTTAAATTTCTGCCTAACTCTCTGTAATCTCCCTTCAGAGTCTCAACCTTTTCCCTTCCAATGTCGTTGGTTCCAATGTGGACAATGACCTCCTGCTGGCCCCTCTCCCCCGTGAGAACAATTCTGCACCTCTCGGAGACATCCTTGATCCTGGCGCCAGGGAAGCAACGCACCATTCTGCTTTTTCTCTGCTGGCCACATTAAATTTGAAGTCAGAGCGCAGAGGTTTCTGGGAAAGGAGGAACTTCTTATTTTTATTTCCGTCCTGCTATATAAGTCAGTGTCTTCTCAACCCGAGACCCTACCTTTGTAGGGCCTCCCACCAAACCACCTCCTCTCACCTTAAAGACCAGGGACACATCAGGTAAGCATCTCTTTTTTACTTTGTGACTAGGGGACTAGCAGGGATGGCAGTGCAGGGAGAGCAGTGTTCCTCCTGCATGATGTTGGAGGTGAGGGATGCCATTAGTGTCCCATCCAAGTACATCTGCAGGAAGTGCACCCAACTCCCGCATCTCCAAGGCCGTGTTAGGGAACAGGAGCGGGAGCTGGATGAACTTTGGATCATTCGGGAGGCAGAGGCTGCGATAGATAGGAGTTACAGGGAAGTAGTTACTCCTAGGCAAGAAGAAAGCTGAGTCATTGTTCGAAAGGGGAAAACAACAGTCAGTGGAGGGATCCCCTGTGGTCGTTCCCCTGAAAAACATGTATACCGTTTTGGATACTGTTGAGGGGAATGACTTACCAGGGGTATGCAGTGGGGCCCAGGTCACTGGCACAGAGCCTGGTTTGAAGTGGGTCTAGTTCCACGCCAGAAGTATCCGAAATAAGGTAGGTGAGCTTGCAGCATGGATAGGTACCTGGGACTTCAATGTTGTGGCCATTTCAGAGACATGGATAGAGCAGGGTGAGGAATGGATGTTGCAGGTTCCAGGGTTTAGATCTTTCATTAAGAACAGGCAAGTCGGTAAAAGAGGAGGAGGCATGGCCTTGTTAGTCAAAGATAGTATAACGGTGGCTGAGAGAACTTTTGGTGAGGACTCGTCTACTGAGGTAGTGTGGGCTGAGGTTAGAAACAGGAGAGGACACACTGCTTGGAGTTTTTGATAGGCCTCCACTGAGTTCCAGGAATGTGGAGGAGAGGATTAGCAAAATTATTCTGGGTAGGAGTGAAAGGAACACGGTGGTCATTATGGGGGACTTTAACTTCCCCAACATTGACTAGAAATGTTATAGCTCTAGTACGTCGGATGGATCAGTTTTTGTCCAATGTGTACAGGAGGGTTTCCTGACACAATATGTCAAAGGGCCAACAAGAGGGGAGACCACACTGGATCTGGTACTTGGTAATGAACCAGGCCAGGTATTTGACTTAGTTGTAGGTGAGCACTTTGGAGAGAGTGACCATAATTCAGTTACGTTTAGTTTAGCGATGGAAAGGGATAGGTACATGCCACAGGTCAGGAGTTATCGATGGGGCAAGGGCAAGTACAATGCGATTAGGCAAGAATTAGGATACATAGAATGGGGTAGCAAAATGCAGACAATGGAAATGTGGAGCTGGTTTAAGGAACAGATATTGCGTGTCCTGTCAGGCAGGGAGAAAGTGATAATGTAAGGGAACCGTGGTTTACTATAGAAATTGCATGTCTTCTTACGAGGAAGAAGGAGGCTTATTTGTTAATGAGGCAAAATGGTTCAGATGAGGCGATGGAGTTACAGATCAGCTAGGAAGGATTTAAAGAAAAAGAGTTAAGAAGAGCACAGGGAGGACACGAGCAGTCTTTAGCAAATAGAATAAGGGAGAACCCTAAAGCTTTCTGTAGGTATGTGAGGAATAAAAGGATGATTAGGGTAGAAATAGGGCCAATCAAAGACAGAAGTGGGATGTTCAGTATGGACTCTGTAGAGATCGGAGAGATGTTAAACGAATATTTCTCATCGGTGTTCACTCAGGAAAAGGAGAATATTGTAGAGGAGAAGAATGAGGTGCGAGATATTAGACTAGAAAGGATTGAGGTTAGTTACACACAGGTGTTATCAATTCTAGAAGGAGTGAAAGTTGACAAGTCCCCTGGGCCGGATGGGATTTATCCAAGGATTCTCTGGGAAGCTAGGGAGGAGATAGCAGGGCCTTTGGCTTTGATCTTTGAGCCATCATTGTCTACAGGTTTAGTACCTGAGGACTGGAGGATTGCAAATGTTGTGCCCTTGTTCAAGAAGGGCAGCAGAGATGACCCAGGTAATTATAGACCAGTGAACCTTACTTCTGTTGTAGGAAAGGTTTTGGAAAGGATTATAAGAGATATGATTTATAATCATCTAGCAAGCAACAATTTGATTTCAGATAGTCAACATGGTTTCATCAAGGGCAGGTTGTTTCACAAACCTCATTGATTTTTTGAGAAGGTGACCAAGCATTTGGATGAGGTTAGGACAGTTGACGTGGTATACATGGACTTCAGTAAAGCCTTTGATAAGGTTCCACATGGTAGGCTGTTGGAGAAAATGCAGAGGCATGGAATTGAGGGTGATTTAGCAGTTTGGATTAGAAACTGGCTTTCTGAAAGAAGGTGGTTGATAGAAAATATTCAGCCTGGAGTCTGGTTACTAGATTAGATTACTTACAGTGTGGAAACAGGCCCTTCGGCCCAACAAGTCCACACCGACACTCCGAAAAGCAACCCACCCAAGCCCATTCCCCTACATTTACTTCTTCACCTAACACTACCGGCAATTTAGCACGGCCAATTCACCTAACCTGCACATTTTTGGACTGTGGGAGGAAATCGGAGCAAACTCACGCAGACACGGAGAGAATGTGCAAACTCCACACAGACAGTTGCCTGAGGCTGGAATTGAATCCGGGTCTCTGCCGCTGTGAGGCAGCAGTGCTAACCACTGTGCCACCATGCCGCCTACTAGTGGTGTGCCACAAGGATCTGTTTTGGGACCAATGCAGTTTGTCATTTTTATAAATGACTTAGACGCAGGCACAGGTGGATGGATTAGTAAATTTGCAGGCGCCACTAAAGTCGGTGGAGTAGTGGACAGTGTGGAAGAATGTTACAGGTTGCAGGGGGATTTGGATAAACTGCAGAATTGTGCTGAGAGGTGGCTAAATGTGAGGTGATGCATTTTGGGAAGAATAACAGGAAGGCAGAGTACTGGGTCAATGGAAAGATTCTTGGTAGTTTCTTTGCAGTTTAATGTGGATAAATGTATGGTTATCCACTTTGGTGGCAAGAACAGGAAGGCAGATTACTACCTAAATGGAATCAATTTAGGTAAAGGGGCAGTACAGAGAGATCTGGGTGTTCTTGTACCCCAGTCAGTGAAGGTAAGCATGCAGGTACATCAGGTAGTGAAGAAGGCTAATAGCATGCTGGCCATGTGTTGCTGGA
>NC_057733.1:45399532-45416662 GCF_004010195.1 Chiloscyllium plagiosum | reverse complement strand
TGTAAGATTATTAAAGGATTGGACACTCTGGAGGCAGGAAACATGTTTCCGCTAATGGGTGAGTGTCGAGCCAGAGGACACAGCTTAAAAATACGGGGTAGACCATTTAGGACAGAGATGAGGAGAAGCTTCTTCACCCAGAGAGTGGTGGGTGTGTGGAATGCTCTGCCCCAGAGGGCAGTGAAGGCTCAGTCTCTGGATTCATTTAAGAAAGAGTTGGATAGAGCTCTCAAGGATTGTGGAATCAAGGGTTATGGAGATAAGGCAGGAACAGGATACTGATTAAGGATGATCAGCCATGATCATATTGAATGGTGGTGCAGACTCGAAGGGCAGAATGGCCTACTCCTGCACCTATTGTCTATTGTAGTGTGGATGTGCAGAGGGATCTTGGAGTCCATGTGCCATAGATCCCTGAAAGTTGTCACCCAGGTGGATAGTGCTGTGAAGAAGGCATACGGTGTGTTAGGTTTCATTGGTAGAGGGACTGAGTTCCGGAACTGCAATATCATGCTGCAACTATACAAAATGCTGGTGTGGCCACACTTGGAATATTGGGTACAGTTCTGCTCACCCCATTACAGGAAGGATGTGGAAAAGGTGCAGAGGAGATTTACCAGGATGTTGCCTGGTCTGGAAGGAAGGTCTTATTAGGAAAGGCTGAGAGACTTGGGTCTGTTCTCATTGGAAAGAAGAAGGCTAAGAGGAGATTTGATAGAGACATACAAGATAATCAGAGGATTAGATAGGGTAGGTAGTGAAAGATGTTTTCCTGGGATGATGACGTCAGCTTGTTTGAGGGGGCATAACTACAAATTGAGTGGTGTTAGATTTAAGACAGATGTCAGAGGCAGGTTCTTTACGCAGAGAGTGGTAAGGGCGTGGAATGCCCTACCTGCTAATGTAGTCAACTCGGCCACATTAGGCAGATTTAAACAAGCCTGAGATAAGCACATGGATGATGATGGGATAGTGTAGGGGGACGAGCTGAGAATAGTTCACAGGTCGGCGCAACATCGAGGGTTGAAGGACCTGTTCTGCGCTGTATTGTTCTATGTTCTATGATGAGGTCTTTGTTAAACAGGTTCAGGTTAAGCCAGGGCTCCTGTGCAGCCAAACCACTCCCTCATCTTCCTCCCATGAGGAGACACAAACAACACTGCACATTACCAAGCAGTGTGCCCTCTACAGGCTAAGTGAGGAAATACTCATCAAATGGGGAAGCTATCACTTGGTTCTGGGAATTTGTATTTGTCAAACAAACAGTATAATGCTGAGGACAAACAGAGGCAGAAATGGAAGAAAAAGGAAGCAAAACCTGTCCTCTGGGTCCCACCACCTCAAGGGATGTCCTGCTCCATGTGTCCAAAGATCTGTGGTGGAGAATCAGACTATTAAGTCACATGAAGTCACATGGTACAAATTTGTAAATGTCATCCTTCAATTGTGGGACGAGTGACAACATTCCCACAACTCTTTCAGGCAAAGCATTCCAGATTCTCTTACATAATGTTTCTGCACGCTGTCTCTGACTCTTTTACCTCTCGCCTATATCCTGTTCCGTCTGTTAACTGACACGTCAAACCCCATTGCAGATCATATTTTGGCCTTTGCAACTGGGGGCTAGGTTTTGCCAGCCCTCATAATTTGCACACTGCAGTTTTCAGCATCAGTGCCAAGCTGAGGAAATTATTGCTGAGCCTGCAATGGGAATGCGTCAGGGTAGTTGTACACAACAGGTCCACTAGGTGGCAGAACAACCATGTTCATTTCACAGTAAACATTCAATGAGACTAAAACATTGAAGATTGAGAAATGTGGTCAATTACTGCCTATAGTTCAGCAACACCAGCAAGCTACTAAATTCCCCCATGATAGGCAGGAAGCAAATCCAAACATATGGCTTGTACAGGATGGTAAATAATCTGACTGACATTAATCCCACAACAGAATCTTATCACCAAAGTTCTGTGTTTCTTGCAGAAGCTGCTTTCCATTTTCGACCAGTCCAGCACTTCACTCAACATAAACGAGGTGAGGGGATTAAATTAGAGTGGAGTTGGAGTGGGGAACATTCACTCCAGCCTTCGAGACATTCACCACTTTCTAAACACCTCAAGGTTATGAGTGGATACACATGCTCCCTCTCTCCAAGGACATTTGGGTATGACGGTAGCCGAGGAAGACGGGCAGGCAGTTGGGAACTATGCCCCTCCATGGCCCACTGCCCATCCCAGCGCATGGCCACCTTGGCCAGACCCAGGAGCAGGCCGTTCAAAATGCCTGCATCCCTCTGCACTGGATGGCCAAATATCAGAAAGGCAGGGCTGAAGCGCAGCCAAAAGAAAAATAATAAATATTTTTTTAAAATAACTAAAAGGTGGATGCAATCTCCGACAACCAACATGCACACAGTCCATGCATTTCACAGCACCAGAGAATATGCAATTTGACTGGGAGACTGTGTAACCACATAGTTACACAGTATTGTTGTGTGCAACACCCTCCACCCCCACCACAGGAGGAACCCAGCTCCTTTTTTTAACGTAACCATCACTAAATCACCCAGAAAGGATGACTATACAATTAATAATTAAGAAGCATTGCCCACAGGGGGAGTGCAACAACAGAACTAAAAGGAAGGGTAGAGAGAGAAGGAGCGATTAAAAAAATTATTTCAGAGTCGGAGACGATGCACTCCCTCTCCTTTGGTGGCCATGTCTCTCTCTCAGTGAGACTCAGCTGTTAGGTATTTTTAATCAGCCTCTGTTCAGACGTGTTACAAAACATTTCAGGAGCAGTTGGGACTTTATCCTGGATCAGAGGAAATGGTGCTACTACTGTGCCACAAGACCCCTTAGAACTCAACTCTTTTTTTGTATCATCCACCACCAAATTAATTAAAGCTCCACCACCCAGAAGGACAAAGGCTTCTTCCTAACAGCATCAAGCGCATCCCTACACCATGTGGACAGCAGCAGTTTAAGCAGACAACTCATTATCACGCTTCCCAGGACAGTTAGGGATAGGCAAAAGGTGCAGATCAAGCGAGCAATGTCTACATCCATTGAATGTACAAAAACAAATCAGAATGTGCAATAACACAAGTGAAATTATTTCTACAGTAATATCATGGATTATAATAAAGCCATCTGTAGCATTCACAAATGGTAAAAATGATTGTAATCACAAGCAAAACACTATGTTGCAAATCTGAGCGAAGACGACAGTACTGGAGAAACTCAGCATCCCTGGTCATATCAGTGAAAAGAAAAACCGAGCTAATGTTTCCAATTTGTGATGCTTCATTGGGACTGATTTACAAACCCCGCTCCAAATGGCTACAAGAATGCAAGATGCTAAAATTTAAGCACTGAAGCTCGAATTAGCTGCTTAATGTAGAAAAAAAAATTAAATGGTACCTTGACATTTAAAGAAATCCATTTATGTAATTAATTATTTAATGTTTTATAAAAGTGGTCATTCAGCCGGGTTTCTAAGTTAAAATGGAAATGAGAAAGTTTTTGTAAATGAACACGAGTCAAAGAATTTATGAAAAGTGCAGTGATTCCCTGCTATAAACACAGTCACAAATTACGAGAAATATTGCCAGATAGCAGAATTTAATAAAAGCATACTAATATAGCTTAAAGTGGGTAATAGAGAATTGGAAATCTGCTTTACACTGCTACCAAGTATTACAGAACTGAGTTAATTCCTTTTATTTATTCCATATTGTTCTGTAACACATAGGGTCAAACATCACTGGAAGGATGAGGCATTGCCAAACTGATTTAACTCAGCACCATAAGAGACAAGGGGCAAAGAGAAAGGATAATTTTGTTCCTGGAATCTGGGAGTATAGGATAATGGCATCCATGCCTTTTAGGATAGATATGGGGAGGAAATTCTTACCGATTGGTCACCTTTAGATCTGAAAGTTAAATCCAGCCCAAAATCAGCTGAATAGGAACACAGGAGGCGGCCATTCGGCCCCTTGAGACTGCTCTGCCATTGTACTCATGTTTAATCATCAACATCAATGCCATTTCCTCCATATTGTGTCCATATCACTTGATGTTACTGGTGTTTAAAAATCTATTCCTGTCTGTCTTGTACATACTCAGCCTCCACAACGCTCTAGGATGAAGAATTCCAAAGATCCACAGCCTCTTGGTAAAGAATTTCCTCCCCATATCTATACTAAAAGGCATGGATGCCATGATCCTATATCCCCAGAATCTAGGAACAAGATTGTCCTTCCTCTTTGCTCCTTGCCTGTTATGGTGCTGAGTAAATGAAAGCAGATAGCCTGAATATCAGCTTGAAATTCCTCATAACTAAATATTAATTGGAGCTATGTTTGCAAGTCAGTACGGAGAGGCCACACAAACCTGGTGGATGTTGCAGATGGAAAAGCTACATGATGGTTCAACGCTATTTCGAATTTAAAACACGGAAAGATCCCACTAGATGCTCATAGAGACTGAGTGATGAATGGACTTTAACATATGCTTGTGCCATGGTTTGAACACTGACTGACCGGGCCAAAGGACATTCTCAGTCACGGCATCTCTCAAAGCTTTTATTGGCTGAATGAACATCACATGTCTCTTGATGCATGCACATATGTTCTTGCTGAATCACTGAAAGACAATGAGATTTCACGTCGGGCACCAGCTTGAGGTGATACGTTGTAGTTCTTCACACAGCCCTGCCCAGAGCATATCTCTGGAATAAAATCCTCAACATTTTGTACAAGCTGCAATACAAAGTTAAAATAAGATAGCTTCATAATGGATAAATAATGATTGCTTTGGAGAGAGACGTTGATTTTATGAACTCCATAAATTAATCCCTGGGAGAACAGTTCCATTTCCTTAGCAAGGCTGGGAAGCTCATGAATTTATTACTTGTAATAAATTGCCGGATGAGAGGAGGTTTAACTGGATGCTTGGTCAATGAACCAACTTCCCAGATCCCAGATCAAGTCATTCATTTCTTTTGTGCCTCCCTTAGGATCTTGTAAAAAAATCATCGCCGGGTTATGTATGGAATGTGCTTGCAGAGGAAGTGGTGGGGGTTGGTATAATTACAACATTTAAAAGTTATCTGGATGGATATACGATTAGGAAGGGTTTAGAGGGATATGAGCCAAACGCTGGCAAATGGGACTAGATTAATTTAGGATATCTGGTCAGTATGGACGGGTTGGACCGAAGGGTCTGTTTCCGTGCTGTATATCTCTATGACTCTAAGTTAATGGCAGATGTCACCTGTCTTCCACATGTTCAATCATCTTATTGTGTCACACAGGTTAACCCCTCTCCAGCCTAGAGTTCACACATTATTACTGAAATCCATCTTGTTCACGTCAGTGAATTCTGATTGTCAGGCATGGTAAAGAGAGTCAACGAGTTAAATTGTTGCATCATTAAAGCAGTGGGATAATTGCACTGCATATTGAATATTATAAAACAACACTCTGTGCTTGGAGTAAAACTTGACAACGTCCCTTTGAGATGGTGGGAGGATAGATTCAAGAGTCTTGTATACTCCACTTGTAACCAACTGGGACCAATGACTCAAGTGACATTCAAAATATAGATTCAATTATGCTGCTTGTCATCCAAACAAGTGTATTTCATCCATGAATTTATTAAAGTTTTGGTTATTAGCAGCAAGAACATTGTGAGGCTGATACAGTGAGAGCATGAGATGCTGAAAGGAGAAATAGAATGTGCGCAGCTTTTCCACATATCGAAGGTCAAGTTAACCTGGGGGTCTCTCTGCTACATCAAGTGGAATCTTGATTACTGTCTGACACTAACAGAGGTCTGAGAATAGGCAGTCTATCCATCTCCTCCGATTGGAATCTCTCAAATGCTTTCTCAAATAAATCTGCACCAAGGAGAGGAACAAGATAAAGGGAAGAGGATGAAGGAACGTGAAGAGTGATGTCACGATGGTGTAACTGATTCCTCATTCCACACTCTATCGCTCCTCTCAATGTACCAATGACTTGTTTCAGCAGGCGAGGGTTCAAACGGTTAAGACATATATCTGAGCATGAACTGCAATCAGCCTCCAGTAATGTGTTGTCATGTTTGATATGCCTGTAAAACCACAGCAATAATAACCATCTGTCTTGTCAAATTGTTAGCAACAACATCATCATGCTTTTCATCATCCAAGCTCAGAAAGTGTCAATGGGACTAATACAAGGTCTACAGACACATCAGGAATTTGGCACGTTAAACAGAGAGACTTCAATTTCATCTTTTTGGAATTAATATTTATTCATTTACCCAATCAAACTCTGAGCATTCAGCCAGCATTTTAGTATAAAGATTTCAATGCTTAGCAGTTAAGAACTGATGAAAAATGAAGTAGATGAGGGAATTGGTTGCACCAGCTGTCCGCATATATGTCAAACATAGCAACTTATTTAAAAACAAAATTAGGATCATAATTTTGACTTGGATTTCTCAACATTGCAGGTTGCTGGTCAACTGTAGAGATATAATAGTCACTCAGTGAACTAATCAGATATGAACATAAGGATTTGTCATTTAATGAGCCAATCAGGTACGGACACAGGGATTGGTGACACAATGAACCAATCAAATATGGACCGCAGGATTTGGTGACTAATTAACCAACCTGGTCTGGATGCAGGAATTGGTGACTCAAATAACTAATTGGTATAGACGCAGGGATTGGCGACTCAATTAAATGTTCAGATATGGACATAAAGATTATTCCTAAATGATCCAATCAGATATGGATGCAGGAATTGGTGACTGAGTGGGCATATTTGCTCATACAATATGACACACATCTGCAGAAAAACTTTGTTGAAGGATTGGTCCTAACTGATCTTGTGCTTCAAATGGCCTTGAACGTTATGTTCTGAAGCTTGAAGTAAGCAAACCATCTGACAGGGTGAATCTCTGCAACAACAACTTGCATTTATTTATACAGTACCTTTAAATTGGGGAAACTCCCATGATATCTCAGAGGAGCATTTTATAGGGCTGAGAGATGGGGAGTAGATAGTTCATGAAAGGATTTGAAAAAAAGGATGGGAATTTTAAAATGGTAGAATTACTGGACTGTGAGCTAATGCACCACAAAATTTCTGCCATATCTTCTCATGTTAAATTTCAATTAAACCTTTTTATGAGCAACCTGCATAACATTTCTCCATTTGTTAAAGGAAATCACATTTAATGGACAAAGCACTTTGCCATTATTGGGCACTAAGTCATTTTTATCATTTCATTCAGACAGTAAAAGCTTCTCTCAAAACACTTCCACTTACCCAGGAGTCATTTGTTACACTGGAAATATTATCATTAATAACACTGATGGAAGCTATCCAGATAAATAGTCCTCTTTGCTGAATGGTTCAAATAGCAGGGGGTGCAGAGATTAAAGAGCAAGAAGGATTGTCAGCCTCTTTGCTTTTGATTTTCACAAAAGGATTATCAAGCCTATGGAACAAGTTAACCAATGGACAGTGCAGTGAACAATTAACATGGACCCAAAATAATATTGAACATATTTCGGAAGAAAGACAGGTAGAGTTGGAAGACCAGTGAAGAAAATAGCTTCCTTATTTAAAAAAATGTATTCTAGAGTATCTAATTCCTTGTAGTTACAAGGATAGAAATGCAATATACTAAAAATGTGCCTCCTGGCTTGCTGTAGTCATGTGACTCCTATCATAAGCCACCCACTGCAGGAATCCATCTTACAGCCAAGTCAATAAGTTCACAGTGCAAGCCAGACTTTTATCCCTGTAACACGGTGCCAGAGGGATGCTGGTATTGAGTGCCGAAGGGCTGTATAGAAGTACAGTTACTAAAAGTGCCGAGAGTTGTTAGAAGTCACAGAAAAGGAACAAAGAAACAGGCAACAACTGAAAACATTGGGCAAGACACATTGCCCTCCAAACGTTCCTTACCTGGATTAGAACTGGTAGTTCTTTTTTTACTCAATGACAAAATGTGAAATTGTGACAGATTTTAATGAACAAACCAGAACAGCTATGAGGAGATGCCCATCTATTACTGCTGGGGAGAGACCGCGACACAGTAAACTCCACAACAAATGTTTCTGAGCAATTCAATAAAAAAGAACAGTAGAAATCTTGAAAACCTTGATGACATACTTTGAACCCCAAATCAATGTACCCTATGAATGGTAAGTGTTCAATGTGAGGGCACAAGGTGGAAAAGAGTTCACTGTTCAATATGTGACCTAATGAACACAGCTCGCAAAGATCTGGGCATTGCCCAACTAACAGGTGATTGAATTCAAAGCAGGATTGAATTAGGAATAAGAGAGGCCTCAGTGAGTGCATGCTTCCTCGTTAGAGGAAAAACCTACTCTCCGGTTTTTAAATTGCTTTCAGTGGATCTTTAAAATGCTACATCTTCTGCTGCTTTTTCCTAGATCCTAAGGTAATCTAGCTACCAGCTCCTGATTGTTGTTAAAATCATTGCCATCATTGTTGGTACTTTTCTCAGGGAGATCCATTTGAAGGTTTTTATGTACTGATTGCAGAAATCTAATTTTGTGTTTGCTTTCTCCTTAGTGACCTTCACATCTAGGAGTGTCATGACATTTCATCAGCAGGGACTTTCTCTCGATTACCTGGTGCTCCAAATCCCTGTTCCTGCATTTTTCTCCTTTTGTTCCACAGGGCAATTATATGAACTCAGTTCCTGTGTCCCAGACTCTGCTGGAACCCTAGATTATTTACAGCATGTGTACAGGATCTGTGTCCATCTTTGTTGATTTGTACTTATAATTAACTGATGCTTCACTGTTTGCAAACTTATTACTGCATCCACATCTCAATGACTGACCTGACAGGTAATCCTTAAATTCATTCTCATTTAGACTTTGTTTCTGTTTCTAAAACTGACACCAGGGATCCAATGATGAAGTAGAAAGATTACTCCATTGAGTCGATTGCAACGTGTGGGGTCCTCCTTGCTCAGAGGGAAGGTGACAAAGCAAATAAGAGAAGCGAAGAGGAATTATAAGAAAAAATTCCCGTAAAAGGGAATCCCAAAGTCGTCTTTGGATTACAAATAATGGAAGAGTGGTTAAAGGAAACATGAGGCTGATTGGAGATCAAAACAGGATTTATTTATGGAGACATTGGGCATGACAGAGGTATTAAATAAATAATTTGCATCTATATTGACAAAAGAGGAGAATGCTACCCAGGCGCATGGTGACAGGGAGGGGAATGCAGTGATTAGAAGAGTTCAAAATTGATAAGGAAGACTACTTGGATAGGCTGTTAGGTACTTTAAAGTTGATAAGTCACTGGGACTGGATGAGATAGATCTGAGGATTTTGAAGGAAATAAGAATGGAAACGACAGGGGCACTGGTCATAGTTTTTCAGTATTTCCAGAAGGAGGAGGGGTACAAGGAGACTCGAGAATGCAAACTTTACAGCCTTGTTCAAGAACAGTTATAAGGTTAATCCTGGCAATTACAAACCAGTGATGGGGAAGCTTCTATTCGGGATAGAATTGGTAGTCGTATGGTAAAAGCTGGGTTGACTAACAAGAGTCAGCATGGATTTCTGATGGGGAAATTGTGTTTCACTAACTTGCTGGAATTTTTTTTGTAGAGGTTACAAAAAGGCTCAATGAGGGTGATGCTGCTGATGTGTTATTTACATGGATTTCCGGAAGGCGTTTGATGCAGGTCCTTGAAGGTGGGGTATTCCCAAGAATCTTACTGCCATTGTCCTTCTAGATGGAAGGGGTCATGGATTTGGAAGGTGATGTCTCAGGACTTTTGGTGAATTTCTGCAGTGCATCTTGTTGATAGCACACACTGCTGCTACTGTATGTTGACAGTGGGGAGAGTGGATGCTTGGGGATATGGTGCCAATCAAACTGGCTGCTTTGTCCTGGTTGGTGTCAAGCTTGTTGAGTGTTGTTGGGGTTTAGCCCATCCAGGCAAGTTGGGAATATTCTGTCCCACTCCTGACTTGTACCTTGTAGATGGTGGACAAGCACCACGGAGTCAGGAGGTGAGTTACTCGCTGCACTATTCCTAGCCTCTGACTTGCTCTTGTAGCCACTATTTATGTGGTGAGTCAGTTGAGTTTCTGGTCAATGGTAACCCCCAAGATGTTGATAGTGGGGATTCAGTGATGATAACACCAATGAGTGTTAAGGGGCAGTGATTAGATTGTCTTTTATTAGAAATGGTTTTTGCCTGGCCTTTGTGTGGCATGAATGTTCCTTGCCACTTGTTAGCCAAAGCTTGGATATTGTCCAGAACTTGTTACAATAGAACACGGATAGCCTCAGTATTGGAGGAGTCAGAAATGGTACTGAACATTATGTAATCATCGGCAGATATCCCCACTTCTGACCTTGTGATGAAGGGAAGCTCATTGAAGATGGTTGGGCCTAGGATACTACCCTGAGGAACTCCTGCAGAGATATCCTGGAGTTGAGATGAATGGTCTCCAATAATCACTATTATCTTCTTTTGTGCCAGGTATGACTCCAACCAATATAGAGTTTGTCCCCTGATACCCATTGATTCCAGTTTTTCTTGGGTTCCTTGATGCCACACTTGGTTGAATGTGCCTTGATGTGAAGGGCTTACCTCACCTCTAGCATTCAACTGTTTTGTCCATATTTGAATCAAGGCTGTAGTGACAAAAGGAGCTGAGTGGCCCTGACTGAACCCAAACTGGGCATCACTGAGAAAGTTATTGCTGAGTAGGTGCTGCTAAGTAGCACTGTTGATGACAACTTCCATCACTTTATTGGTGATTGAGATTAGACTGATGGAGTGGTGATTTGCTGGGTTGAATTTATCCTGCTTTTTGTGTACACGACAGACCTGGTCAATTTTGTACATTGTCGGGTCAATGCCAATGTTGTAACTAATGGAACAGTTTGGCCAAGGGCATGGCAAATCTTCAATATTATTGCTAGAATGTTTTCTGAACTCATGGCCTTTTGCAGTATTGAGCGATTCCAACCATTTCTTAATATCATCTGGAAGGAATTAAATTGGCTGAAGACTGGTGTCTGTGATGCTGGGGGCCACTGAAGATGGTTGAGATGGATCACCAATCAGCACTTCAGGCTACAGATTGATGTGAACGCTTCAGCCTTATGTTTTGTACTGTTGTGCAGGGCTCTTCCATCATTGAGGATGGGGATATTTGTGAAGCCTCCTCCTCCAGCGAATTTTTTAATTGTCTACCATTATTCACGACTGGATGTGGCAGGATTGCAGAGCTTAGATCTGATGTGCTGTGTTATGGGACTGCTTCGTTCTGACTATCGCTTGCTGCTTGTGCTGTTGGGCATGCAAGTCATTTTTTGAGGTAGCTTCGCCAGACTGACACCTCATTTTCAGGTAAACCTGGTGCTGTTCGTTCACATCCTTTGCACTCTTCATTGAACTGGGGTTGATCCCCTGGCTTGATGGTAATGGTTGAGTGGGGGATATGCCAGGCTGTGAGGTTACAGTTTGTGCTGGAGTACAATTTTGCTGCTGTTGACAGTCCACAGCGCCCCATGAATGCCCAGTCTTGAGTTGCTATATCTGTTCAAAGTCTGCCCATTTAGCAAATTGTGTTGTATGGCATTATGGAGTGTATTCTCAATGTGAAGCTTGAACCTTTTCCTTCACAAGGACTGTGTGGTGGATAATCTTACCAGTATTGTCATGGACAGATGCATCTGCCTCTAGCAGTAAGGATGAGGTCAAATATGTTTTTCCCTCTTGTTGGGTCCCTCACCACCTGCCGCAGACTCAGCCTGTAGTGGATGATTTGCAAGATTATGGATGCAGAGACCCAACCCAAGAAGTCATTGCCAATCATGATCAAAATGTAGTGTAATTGATAGACAGAGGTCACCAGTTGAAGCTGCAATTGATCAAGAATTTGCAATTAACAATGTCTGAAGTCAAATACATTAATAGGTCATGATCTTCTCTCAGATTTTGAATAGGTGAGTGATGAACAGATGTAAAAACAGTGGAACAATTTATTGGATTCATTGACTGTTTACCAAAAGTCTTGCCTAATTTGTTGTTGGAGTATGTACCTTTATGCCAGCTCACTGCCAATAATGTACAGTAATATAGGAGCACAGAGCAAGAATTTAGCATTCACTAAACTCATGCAAATAATGATAGCAACTCCAAAGCGGAAATACTATGATGTAAATGATGGAGGCACCTCAGTGTGACACTCATGAAACGGGACTTGGAATAACCCTACTGCAACAAGATCAACTGGTTGCATTTAGATTAGATTAGATTACTTAGTGTGGAAACAGGCCCTTCGGCCTAACAAGTCCACACCGCCCCGCCAATGCGCAACCCACCCATACCCCTACATTTACCCCTTACCTAACACTAGGGGCAATTTAGCATGGCCAATTCACCTGACCTGCACATCTTTGGACTGTGGGAGGAAACCGGAGCACCCGGAGGAAACCCACGCAGACACGGGGGGGACGTGCAAACTCCACACAGTCAGTCGCCTGAGGCAGGAATTGAACCCGAGTCTCTGGCGCTGTGAGGTAGCAGTGCTAACCACTGTGCCACCGTGCCGCCCACATTTACATCTAGAACATTAATTCAAAGAGAACAATGCTATGCACAAATTGATGGAAAATAATTCCAGATCAGTCTCATGAACATTTTCAATGTGAACAATTTAGACCAAACAAAAAAAAACAGTAAGTCCAACCACAAGTCACTTCACAGCATTTTTCTTAAACTATTACTTTCTGCTGCAACGCAGCTACAAAGAATATTACTCCAATTATCAAGATATCATCTGGGCGTGACATATAAGCAATGAAAATGATGCATATCACTAACTTGCTGTTGAGAGTAGCGCCCCCAATAATGGCAGGAGAGAATGCTATGCCAGAGTGTGAAATCTTCTAGATCTAACGTGAAGCAGCGTTTCAGCATGTTCTGGAAGTCATCAAAACCACCTGAGACACTAAATGTAAACCAGCACCTTGATCAAATGGAACAAACTACCCAGCAAGCTACAACTCCCCAAGTATTGCAACTTGACAAGATGAAGAGGTGAACGGATTCCTGTGGTCACAAAACATATTGGCCATATGGAGATGAATTGACAGCCCAAGATGGTATCTAGTACAAAGGAAATAGAATCACTATCCTTCAGGAATTGAAATGAGTGATCCGAAAGAACATAGCTGTAGGCCACCAAGAAATTGAGCTGAGTCTGAGGAAGGCAAGAGAAGTGTTCAATTGGCCAAATGTGAGCAACAATATCAAAGATTGCAACAGCTCAGGCCAATGCTTGTAATGAGTACCAAGCTAGGTTGATGACAAATGACATCCAAGTTAGACTGTGAGAGAAGGTGGAAGTACGCCTCTCAATCTCCTAAGAACTAATTTGTTTTGTCAGCACCAATTATTATTCTGAGTATTGGCAAGCAGCCCACCTGAATTCAATGACTACTGTTGAGATTATATAAGGGCATTCAGTCAGGAATACCAGGAATTGTGCTGAGCAATAATGGCCCTTAGTTCATGAGTGAAGAATTCAGTCACTTGATAAAGAATTTGGAAACTCGACACCATCTGTCATCTTGACACTCTCCCCAGTCAAACCGTCTGGGATTTGGTAGTGAATTAGCTCCCATTGGACCCAAAACATTAACTCTGCTTTCCCTCCACAGCCTGCTGAGTTTCTCCAGCAACTTTGATTTAAAGACTTTATGTGAAATGCGTGTGTGGAGTCTGATGAGAACAATTAACTCCTGACACAATTAACAGTTGTGTAATTCAGTGCAAATGAAAATGTATGCAAGATTTTAGACCATAAGACCATAAGATATAGGAGCAGAAGAAAGACCATTCGGCCCATCGAGTCCACTCCGTTTGTTTTGTGTATGAAAATGGGAATGTTTAGGGTAGAAATGCAAATTGTACTCACGTGCCTCCTGTTTGCCAGTCACGTGACCACTGCAGGCGTCCATCTTATAGTCAGTTCAAATAAAGACATAGTACAATCCAGACTGTTGTCCTCTGCACTAGCAGGAATTACTGCAAGGACCGGGGGAAAAAAAGCAGAGTTATATTTAGATGAAAACAGGAGATAAAATTGGAAGATTTTCCCTGAAAGTTTGAACAAAGAGGAAATGTTACTTTTAAGATTAGCATCTCTCCCAGATTCCTTTCTCTTAGCCAAAAGCCTGTGGGTTCGCAAACCAAGGAGAATGGAGAGGACAGATGTGAAAGCAAGATAATTCAGGCAGAGTCAGTAGTCACTCAGAGTCCAACAGAGATCTCTCTGCTTATATATTCTGTGCCTGTGCGCTTCCCTCCACTTCACCTGATGAATGAGCAGTGCTATGAAAGCTTGTGATTCCAAATAAACCTTTCAGTCTATAACCTGGTGTCATGTGACTTCTGACTTTGCTCACCCCAGTCCAACACTGGCATCCCTACATCATTCAGGCAGAGGACAGCAGATTAGGTGCAGCCCACATCAGCAGACAAGGAGAGTGCAAAAAGGCAGCTGTCTAGGTATTTTCCCTCAGTCTCAAAAATCAGCCATACCTGCTGATTGGACTGTGACAGTACTATAAGCCTGATTAACTGTCCTCATCAATCTTGCACTGATTAGATGTTAAACTTTACAAACCATTACCAACACTGTTTGAAAACATCAGATAATCAAACATTGTAGTGAACAATCTGCTGATTACAGAAGTGCCACAGAGCTGGGAAATGCCGGTGTTAACATGACTAATGCTATCATTTTAAACCACTCACCAACATCACAAATTCATGATCCATCTGTGAACAAGTACTTTGCTGTCTTTAGAGCAGATCCATGAACTAGCTGCACGATACATTCAAATTTGTTCTGAAATAAAGAGCAAGTGGACAATTTCATAAATTAAGAGCAGGACATAATGCTTTATTTTAATTGACTTGTAAGAAGTGCCTAAGTATCTAAAAACCTAAAGATGAAATCTCATTATGAATTGTTCAGTACTTACACTCTGCAAATATTTCAATTAAATTCGCCTGTGGAAATATTTTTGCCATCAATAATAATAATCCTTGGAGCATCCCAGTTTTTTGCTTTTCAGATCCACGTGTTTTCTTTAATCCTTAGATGAGGCTCGAAATTAAACTCAGAAAGTTACTTGAGATTAATCACTATTCAATTGACCAGTCATGAAGTGAGTGCAGCCTATATGATAGGACATTGAGTTTTAATCTGAATTAAAGACAGCACATAACACACTTGTTATCTCCTCTTCCGCGGTTACATTAGAGCCCGGGTGTCTCTGGAAAAGGAGCACGCGGTGTCCACCAACACCCTGGAGTTGTTCAGGGAGCCGCAGGGAGTGCATTATTTCCCCCTCCAACTCTATTTTGATTTAATCCCTGCCCTCCCCTTCACTGTTTGATCACACAGCATTGCCCTTTGATGTGAAGGGCAGTGCTTGTCACTGGCCACTCAGGTGTTTCCTTTCTTCCTGGTGGTGGGACAAAAAGAAAGAAAAAACACACTTGTTATACACATGATGACTAACACTGAGTCCCACTTCAGCTCAGCAGCTTGGCATGAACAGCTCAGTCTTTCTCCTTTGACATGCCTTCTCCTTGCTCTACTCTTTGGGAACCTCTCAGAAATTATCAACTGGAGTTTTCCTACACAGTTTTTTTCTCCATCATCTACAACACTGAACCTTCCTAAAACCTCTGACTTTATATTCATTCTCATGGGTCCTTGGAATGTTCACGAAGCCACTTAGTCTTATAAAGGCTTACTTCATTTCAAAATATCCTTTCAGGTGTAGATCTCTTTGTCCGAAAATTCTTCTTTGGTGTGAATAATCTGCCATCACTCTTCCTCATCCTTCACTTCTCAGACTAGTCCTATTCTACCTGGAACTAACTCCAAAAGGTTTCATTTAAGAACTCAATTCCTGAGGTGAGGCAAGAGTGACAGTGCTTGACATCAAGGTCGCATTCGACTGAGTGTGATATCAAGGAGCCCTAGTAAAACTGAAATCAAAAGGTATTGGGGCAAACTCTTCAGTGGTGGGAGTTATACCTGACACATAGAAAAATGGTCATGGTTCTTGGAGGTCAGTCGTCTCAGCTCCAGGACATCTCTGCAGGAGTTCCTCAGGGGAGTGTCCTAGGCCCAATCATTTTCAGCTGCTTCATCAATGACCTTCCCTCCATCATAAGGTCAGATTGGGGATGTTTGCCGATGACTGCACAATGTTTAGCACTGTTCGCGATTCCTCAGATACTGAAGCAGTCCATGTTCAAATGCAACAGGATCTGGACAGTATCCAGGCTTGGGCTGACAAGTGGCAAGTAACATTCACACCACACAGAAGCCAGGCTATGACCATCACGAATACGAGACAACCTAACCACTGCCCCTTGGCATTCAACAGTGTCACCATCACTGAATCCCCCAATATCAACACACTGTGGGTTATCATTGACCAGAAACTCAATTGGACTCACTATATAAAGACAGTGGCTACAGGACCAGGTCAGAAGCTAGGAATACTGCGGTGAGTAACTCACCTCCTGACTCCTCAAAGTCTGTCCACCATCTACAAGGTGTAAGTCAGCAATACTCTCCACTTGCCTGGATGGGTGCAGCTCCAACAACACTCAAGAAGCTTGACACCATCCAGGATAAAGCAGCTGCTTGATTGGTACCATATCCACAAACATCCACTCCCTCCACTGCCGATGCTCAGTAGCAGCAGTGTGTACTATATTCAGGATGTGTTGAAGAAATTCACTAAAGATCCTCAGACAGTAACTTCCAAACCCATGACCACTTCCATCTTGAAGGATAAAGGCAACAGGTATATGGGAACACCAGCACCTTCAAGTTCCCTCCACTCACCATCCTGACTTGGAAATATATTACCGTTCCTTCACAGTCGTTGGGTCAAAATCCTGGAATTCCCTCCCCCATGGCATTTTGGGTCAACCCACAGCAAGTGGACTGCAGCAATTCAAGAAGGCAGCTCACCACTACCTTCTCCAGGGGCAACTAGTGATGGACAATAAAAGGCTGGCC
>NC_057733.1:45333333-45399275 GCF_004010195.1 Chiloscyllium plagiosum | reverse complement strand
GGGGGGAATCGAAGGCTGAGAGATAAATGGGAGGGTGGGGGTGGGCCTGGAGGGAAGATAGCTGGGAAGGCGTTAGCTAGATGCAGGTGGTGGGTGATGGTGATAGATCGGTGGGGAGGATGGAGTGGATAGCTGGGAAAGAAGTTGGACAGCTGGGACAGTTCAAGAGGGCAGTGCCAAGTTGGAGGGGGTGGATCTGGGGTGAGATGGGGGGAGGGGAGATTTGGAAACTAGTGAATTCGATGTTGATGCAGTGTGGTTGAAGCGTCCCAAGGTGGAAGATGAAGCGTTCTTCCTTATCAAGCTGGTGAGCTGGATTATTGTTCGTTATTGCACTCCTGTCCAGTGTTCCCTTGTACTGCCAGACATACGTTTCATAGGCTCTTTACTTATTCAAAGTTAAATGAAAGGTCTACCATGGTTTCATTCCACTGTTTCCTCTTCCAACTATTGCAACAGATATTCTGTATCCATGGACCCTTTTATGAGCTAATTCATCATTACACAGAACAAATTAGACTTGTTTCTATGGCAATGAAACCTTGAGCAGTTTGCAGGAAAATTAAACTTGGGTCTTTTAAATGTATGTAAAAGATTGTATGGTTTTATTAATAGGTGAGCACGGAAGTTCTGCCTTGTCTAGGCTAACATTTACCCCTCAATCTTTCAAATAGATTATCTGGTCATTATCACATTGATGGCAGGAGCTTGCTGTCTTTACTATAACTAACTGTATTTCTATAGTGTTTCAGCAGCTGTAAAACCCATTCTGACATTCTGTAACGTTAACGCAGGTTGATCTAATAGATTATGGCTTTAAATTTATGACAGTAAATAAGCATATATACTTGAGTAATAGTCGAAATGTTTTGACTACTTTTTAAGATTAAATTTGTGGGATTGACTATTACATGGATACTACTTTTAAGTGGCTGGAATTCATCAAAATTCATATTGTATCATTAGCAGAGGTCTAATTGATCTCTAAATGAATAAAGAAAAATTTCACAGTGTTATGGTAATTCTGAAAACTTCAGGAGTGGAGTAGAGCAGGATGATTGGCAGACCGACTCATAAACGTTGATCCATTACCTGTGAGGATCTAGGTTCAATTTTTACCCGAGATACAGACAGTTTATCCGAACGACGTGGGTGGGGAGTATTTTGTTCGGATAATCAAATGTTTGGATAACACAGTTTAGCCAAGCATCGGGACCTTGCGATCTTGTTCAGATAATCCCAAATTTGGATAGTCAACGTTCGGATAATCGAGGTTCCTCTGTGTATGGAAAATTCCAGAACTTTGGTCAAAAATAGGGATTGACGTTTACATGAGATCGACTATTACTCGAGTTTATATGGCAACTGCAGGTTGTGAATCTCAGCACATTAACAAAAGGGCTGAGCAGTGGAAGAGTCCCAACCAATGGAGTTAAGGATGGCCAGATCAGCCAAGACTTCACTGAATGGCAGGGCAGACTCGATGGGCTGAATGGCCTACGTTTGCTTCAATACCTTATGGTTTTATGATATAATCAGGAGCAAACATCTGGCACAGTTTTCCCTTTCAAGCCCAAAGAATGTTGTTGTTGTTGTAATATGAAGGTAGCTGAAAATGTGTTGCTGGAAAAGCGCAGCAGGTCAGGCAGCATCCAAGGAACAGGAAAATTGACGTTTCGGGCGTAAGCCCTTCTTCAGGAATCGGGAGGAAGAGAGCTTCTTCAAGGAAGGCATCCTTGCAAGAGGTTAAAATCTTCGAGGAGAAAGTGAGGACTGCAGATGCTGGAGATCAGAGCTGAAAATGTGTTGCTGGAAAAGCGCTTTTCCTGCTACGCTTTTCCAGCAACACATTTTCAGCTCTGATCTCCAGCATCTGCAGTCCTCACTTTCTCTCCGTAATATGAAGGTAACCCTGCTCGGTAAGAAGCTAAGAATCAAATCTGAAGACTGTTAAATATGTTAGTCCATTAAATCTCCCCATTCACACCAATGGAAATACAAAGTGTAAATCAGGCACACAATCCAATCAATCTGCTGAGGTGTGGTTAGTTAGGTTAAGTTACTTACATTGGGTTTCCAGTCTTTTTTTTAGATAACTTACGATTAGATTAGATTACTTACAGTGTAGAACCGGGCCCTTCGGCCCAACAAGTCCACACCACCCGCCGAAGCGCAACCCACCCATACCCCTACATTTACCCCTTACCTAACACTACGGGCAATTTAGCATAGCCAATTCACCTGACCTGCACATCTTTGGACTATGGGAGGAAACCAGAGCACCCGGAGGAAACTCACGCAGACATGGGGAGAACGTGCAAACTCCACACAGTCAGTCGCCTGAGGCGGGAATTGAACCCGGGTCTCTGGCGCTGTGAGGCAGTAGTGCGAGCCACTGTGCCACTGTGCCGCCCATGTAGCAGAGATATCAGTCACAGCAGTATTGACTTAGTTTGAATAATTATGGTTTAATGGTTACCTTGTTAAATTGCAACATTTTAATCTTGTCCCTTTGCATATGTTAGCCTCAGTACACTGGGCCATAAAATACTGACAATCAGCCTAAGGGCAGGTCCTCTGTTATATTTCTCCACACTTTGCAGTTTTGCACTGTCCTCACAGAAATGGTTCATTTCCAATCTGATGTTGTCTAACATCATTCTCTTTGACTCTCAGGTTACGTCTCTCGAATTTTCCTTCAGTTTCCTCCTTCAGCACGTTCGCCTGTGTTGAATTGTGGCCAAACCATCCTCATTCCTGATGAAGGGCTTTTGCCCGAAACATCGTTTCTCCTGCTCCTCTGATGCTGCCTGACCAGCTGTGCTTTTCCAGCACCACTCTAATCTTGCTCTAATCTCCAGCATCTGCAGTCCTCACCTCTATCTAATCCAACAGTGTTGCCTTTTCTTGATGATGTTTTTTTTTCCCTCTGGCTGACCAGTTCCATCCTTCTCCAGAACCACATTTCACAACGTTTTACTCTATTGTGTGTCTGCTTTTTTCCTTCAGGTCCACATTTTCCATATGGGCGGCACGGTGGCACAGTGGTTAGCACTGCTGCCTCACAGCGCCAGAGACCCGGGTTCAATTCCCGCCTCAGGCGACTGACTGTGTGGAGTTTGCACGTTCTCCCCATGTCTGCGTGGGTTTCCTCCGGGTGCTCCGGTTTCCTCCCACCATCCAAAGATGTGCAGGGTCAGGTGAATTGGCCATACTAAATTGCCTGTAGTGTTAGGTAAGGGGTAAATGTAGGGGTATGGGTGGGTTTCGCTTCGGCGGGTCGGTGTGGACTTGTTGGGCCGAAGGGCCTGTTTCCACACTGTAATCTAATCTAATCTAATTTTCACATTGTATGAGGCACTCTAAATCACAGCTTATTAAATTTTGTTCTTAAGATCTCTCACACTTCACTACCTGAACAATTATTTCAGATTTGATAGAGTAATACTTATCATTGCTATTCCAGCTGTGCTTCCTTTATGACAATAACCATCTGCTGACAAACTGGGTTTCAGGTACAAGGCCCTCAGATGTTTTCATGCTGAGGGCATCAGAGGTTTATTTCATTCATGATTCCTAAAGACCAATCTGGTGCCTCTGAAATCTATATGTTTGTCTAATCATGTAGCTCCTGTTGTTCGAAGTCCATTTGACATTAACACAAAAGCTGGGCATGAACCCTGTGCTTGTCAATTATATTTAATTTACTGTGTAAGGGGACGAACTGTTACTTAGCTCATCAGCTGATTTAGAATTGTTTTTGTTTTATTCATGACTGGGAATAGACCATCATTGGCAAGGACATCATTTGCTGAAGAAAAAGTAAAATACTACAGATGATAGAAATCTGAAACAAACACAGAGAATGCTGCAGGAAGTCAACAGGTCTGGCAGCATCTGTGGAGAGATCAACAGAGATAAAATTTCAAGTCCAGTGTGAGTCTTCTTCGGAACAATATTTGTTGCCCATTTTTAATTGCCTTTGAGAAGATGGTGATGAATCACTGCATAGGCCTGTTGGAGTCTATCTGGCATAGGTGACACCCGTACTGAACCTGAATCTTAGGTTCCTTCTCCTGCTCCCTCAATTTCCATCTGACTGGCTCTTAACTATACAATTAGCTGTGGCAACACATGAGTTTCTTCTCATATTTATACAGTCACCCTGATATATTCAAGAGCTTTATCCTTTGTTTTTTTTCCTATTGCCCAGGTACATTAGTCCCATTTCCACCAGGGGTCTACAATTAGGATATCTTGAAGACCATCAATACAGTGTTTAGCTCTCTATTGGTACAGGAAGTCAAACTTCCTTCTGCTCAATATTGATAAAAGAAATGGTTTTGTTATGGTTTTGCCCAATTTCAATGTGATGCTGGCTTAGCATGCAGTACCTTCCCACTACAGTGCCCCCTCTCTATGTTGTAGAAGCCCAACATTATTTCAACTCTGACTTAAGCTTCTTACCCCATTTGCCGACTCTTTGGTGTTTTTCCATCTGGCTAAATTGTTTATTGTCCAACAGTGAGTATTGGGGGGCAGCAACATCTGAAGTTAGGAAACCTCATTATTTCCCACCTTACTATGCTTGTTATCACTCCTGAAGTCAGCTCTTTCCATATGCAGTTCATTCATCAGATTGCCTTTCATAGCTTTCATTTCATTATCAGAATTACAGCCACAGCTCAGGTCCATGTGTGTGTACGCGCGCACACACACGCACACATGTATTTAGACTGTTATGACTGTGTCAGGGTCTGTGTCCATATCCCTCATGTGAATGTTTATAATGGAGAATGAGTGAAAGTTACTTTTTCTTCCTCAGTTTTTACTTATTACTGAATGTTGTACCAGAGGTAGGAACAACCATCACCACCTTGGCTTTAGGCAGGAGTGAAACACCCCAATTGTACCACACTGTTCCAGCTCCAGAGTTGCCAACATGGTCTGTTCAAGGTTAATAGCCTGGTCAGTGAAACCGAGGCATTAGAAATCTGGACAAGAAGTTGGTGTTCAGCCACAAGCTGCAGAGATGGCAGTAGCCATGTTGCTAGATCCTGCTCTCGGAGACTCTGGGATGCTGCTGCAGTTCCCAACGACTAAATCCAGAAGAGAGGGCCAGAATGCTGCAAATGGAAGATCCTCTTATTGCTGGCAGGGGTACATTGTCCATGATGAGTGTATTACACCTTGTTGTGGAAACCCAAATATCTGAGCACACAGCATGGGGTCTCCTTCGTCCTCAGAGCATTGAAGCCACAGACTGAGTGTTCCATGGTGGCAAAGTTTAGGAAGAACTAACACTGAGATCTGACAGTTGACTCCTTTTGCTGAGGTCCAGGTGTTACTAGTTTTGTGAGAGATGACGTATTAAATCTCAGTTTGCAATCCACTCCAACCTAGAGCAACACATTAATGTCAGTTTTTATCCAGAAATGCATTCTGTTCTTTTTGGATGCTCTCTTGGGTGAAGAGGTCTTTGGGGGTTGTGTCCTGGTTCACTTTCTGAAAGGTGGGTGTGCAGAATCAGATGATGTGATTGAGGAACAGATCCCTCTGACAGATTGCACGCAGCTAATAGATTAGAGCTTGCCTCATAATCACCGCCTACAAGCTAGGATTAGCAAGAACCACTTTCATTCTAACACTGTACAGATGGCAGGCTCCTTGCCTGCCAATGAGCTCCTCAAGCAAGGTTACATCATCAGCTTCTGTGGAGTTGATGACATGAGGAAGACAGCTATTCTTGTGATTTTGTTTTTGACATTTTTAGAAAATATGATTTAACACACAAATCGCAATCTTCATTGTCGGTGGAGCACTACAGGATGTCCTGAAGCCATGAAAGGTTCTACATAAATTCAAATCTTTCCTTCTTTGGTCTTCAATAGTACTTTGAGCCAATTGGTTGAAATGAGTACCAAAGTCTTCAACTGAGTCACTCCTCAGTTTTGTATCAGTCACGTGTTTACAAGCTGAAACTATCGCAACCTGTCACCCTGACCCCAATGTTATTGCAAACTGAAGAAAATCATTTTCATCATAGAATCCCTATAGTGTGGAAACAGGCCATTTGGCCCAACAAGTCCACACTGACCCTTCAAGAGTAACCCACCCAGACCCATTCCCCCACCCTATTATTCTACATTGCCCTTGAAAAATGCATCTAACCTACACACCCCTGAACACCATGGGCAATTTAGCATGGCCAATTCACCTAACCTGCACATCTTTGGACTGTGGGAGGAAACCCTCACAGACATGGGGAGAATGTGCAAACTCCACACAGACAGTCGCCCAAGGCTGGAATTGAACCCAGGTCCCTGGTGTTGTGAGGCAGCAGTGCCAACCACTGTGTCACCCCAGAGATCCTCACTGTCAGGGAGCTTGCTGCCACTCCCAGGTTAGATTCACATCAAAGGAAAGGTTTACATTTATACAGCACTGTTCACAAGCACAGGATATCTTAGAGCACGTGCTACTGACTGGAAATATTTTTGAAGTGTAGGAACTGTTGTCATGTTGGAAACCCAGCAGCCAACTTGCAACAGCATCTCCCACTTAAAGCAATCACCAGATAACCTCTTTCATGAATTTGAATTGAGGGATAAATAATGCCCAGGACACAGAAGATAACAACCCTATTCCAGCCATGGAATATTTCACATCGACCTGAGGAGGCAGGTGTGATGTCTGTTTATTATAACCATCTGAAAGACAGCTCCTCTGACAGTGTAGCACTGTTGTGCATATCTCTGGATTGGAAGCTTGACCTTTCAACCTTCAAACTCAGAAGATATAATAGAATCTCTACAGTGTGGAAGCAGGCCATTCAGCCCATCAAATACACACCGACCCTCCATAAGAGCAACCCACTCCCCCTACCCCACCCCTGTATCTCTGCATTTCCCACAGCCAATCCACCTAATCCACATGAGTTTGGACTGTGGGAGGAAACCCACACAGACACGGGGAGAATGTGCAAATTCCACACAGACAGTTGCCCACAGGTGGAATCAAACACAGGTCCCTGGTGCTGAGAGGCAGCAGTGCTGACCATAGTGTTGCCCAAGGGAGAATGCTGTTCACTCAGTCACTATCATCAAATACAAAGAATAAATTGATCTCACATCTATTTCAACAGCTTCTAAAGATAAATCTGTATATTTGCCTGTACATTTCAGGATGGGAACGTGCCCATCCTCACCCCATTGCAAACTGACAGAATAAAAACCATTTTGTGTTGGAGAATCTTGGAGTAGCAGGATGGGAGAAGGGGAATTTTAAAAACTAAAGTCATTCATTGAATTTTTTTTTACATCCCTGGAAAGCTCCACAGATGGAACTTCCCATAATTTTTTGTTTCAAAAATAAAAAGGCCTGAGTGTTGGGTCTGGCTCATTCTGATTATTCTAAATGTGTAATCTTTATTGTCTCAAACACAGCCACATTTCCCAATTGTCTCACAATAATTCAGCTCAGATGTGTGACTGGAAGCAAACGTACTAGAGATTTACAAATTGGCCCAGTATGCAGTGAGAGACCCATCTGCTCAGGATGGAAATACTGTATAAGCTTGTTCAAAGAGTGCTCCAACACACAGCTCCTCATCACTATTAACAGACTCAGCAAGTGATGCTCGTTATTTCCGGTTTGTGAATCCATGTCCAGACAACAAAGAAAAGTTGAATTGATATAGCACCTTTTCTGACCTCAAAGTATCCCAATTTCTTCACAGCCAATAAATTTCCAAAAGCTAATTTGCCCAGAGCAAACTCCCATGCACAGCAATATGATAATGACCAATAAGAAAAAAGAACGTGCATTTATGTAGTGACTTTTAAGACCATAGCATGTCCCAAAAATATAGTCAATTAAATCCTTTTAAGGTGAGGGCACTGTTGCAAGGCAGGAGGAATGCCAGCCATTTTGAGCACAGCAAGCTCCTGCAAACAGGATAAATAACTTTGTTTTGGTTGAAGGATGAATAGCTCCTCCCCTCCTGCTTAAAGTAGTGCCACAGGATCTTTTACATCCACCTGAGAAGGAAGGCTTGGGTTTAACATCATATGCTAAAAATTGCATCTCCAAATGCACAACACTCCCTCAAATTTTTGAGCTTCTGATTCTGAGGTCAGAGGTTAATCCTTGGGTTGATACTTGATCACAACCAGATCATCTGATTTCTTTTCAGGTTTTATCTGAGAGGTCAGGAACCCAGGAGAAATCTGCTGCTGATTCTAATTCTTTCAAAGTATGGATCCAAAATATCTGCTTCCTCACAGCTTTAACTGGAAGGATAGTTTAGCATAAAATAAAATCAGAAACTCCGCATCTGTGGAGAGAGAAACAGAGTTAATGTTTTGAGACCTGAATTGAAGAAGCATCATATTAGACTCAAAATATTAACTATAAGGTGGGTGGCACAGTGGCTCAGTGGTTAGCATTACTGCCTCACAGCACCAAGGCCCCAGGTTTGATCCCAGCCCTGGGCAACTGTCTGTGTGGAGTTTGCACATTCTCCCAGTGTCTGTGTGGGTTTCCTCCCACAGTCCAAAGATATTCAGGTCAGGTGAACTGGCCTTGCTAAATTGCCTGTAGTGTTAGGTGCATTAGTCAGAGGGAAATGGGATGGGGTGGGTTACTCGTTGGGCCGAAGGGCCTGTTTCCACACTGTAGGGAATCTAATCAAGACATAGGAACAGGAGTAGGCTATTCAAGCCTGCTCCTCCATTCAATAGGATCATGACTGATCTCACATCCACTTTTCTGCCTTTTGCCAATTACCCATGATTCCCTCCTGGTCAAGAATCTATCTATCTCAGCCTTAAGCATACACAAGGATTCTGCTCCCTCACCCCCCACCCTCTCCCACTGCATTACATTCTTAAAATGGCATTGCTTTATTCTAAGACAATGCCTTCTGGCCCTAGAATCTCCCATTAGAGGAGCATTTGCTCAACAAATGTTGAGGAGAATACTGAGATATAGACTATTAGACTAGACGGGACTGAGGTTCACAAGGAGGAGGTGTTAACAATTCTGAAAAGTGTGAAAATAGATAAGTTCTCTGGGCCAGATGGGATTTATCCTAGGATTCTTTGGAAAGCCAAGGAGGAGATTGCAGAGCCTTTGGCTTTGATCTTTATATTGTCATTGTCTACAGGAATAGTGCTAAAAGACTGGAGGGTACCAAATGGAACATAGAACAGTACAGCACAGAACAGGCCCTTCAGCCCACGATGTTGTGCTGACCACTGATCCTCATGTATGCACCCTCAAATTTCTGTGACCATATGCATGTCCAGCAGTCTCTTAAATATCCCCAATGACCTTGCTTCCACAACTGCTGCTGGCAATGCATTCCATGCTCTCACAACTCTCTGTGTAAAGAACGCGCCTCTGACATCCCCTCTATACTTTCCTCCAACCAGCTTAAAACTATGACCCCTCGTGTTAGTCATTTCTGCCCTGGGAAATAGTCTCTGGCTATCGACTCTATCTATGCCTCTCATTATGTTGTATACCTCAGTTAGGTCCCCTCTCCTCCTCCTTTTCTCCAATGAAAAAAGTCCGAGCTCAGTCAACATCTCCTCATAAGATAAGCCCTCCAGTCCAGGCAGCGTCCTGGTAAACCTCCTCTCAACCCTCTCCAAAGCATCCACATCTTTCCTATAATAGGGCGACCAGAACTGGATGCAGTATTCCAAGTGCGGTCTAACCAAAATTTTATAGAGCTGCAACAAGATCTCACGACTCTTAAACTCAATCCCCCGTTAATGAAAGCCAAAACACCATATGCTTTCTTAACAACCCTGTCCACTTGGGTGGCCATTTTAAGGGATCTATGTACCTGCACACCAAGATCCCTCTGTTCCTCCACACTGCCAAGAAACCTATCCTTAATCCTGTACTCAGCTTTATAATTCGACGTTCCAAAATGCATCACCTCGCATTTATCCAATTTGAACTCCATCTGCCACCTCTCAGCCCATCTCTGCATCCTGTCAATATCCCGCTGCAGCCTACAACAGCCCTCTATACTGTCAACAACACCTCCAACCTTTGTGTCATCTGCAAACATGCTGACCCATCCTTCAATCCCCTCATCCAAGTCATTAATAAAAATTACAAACAGTAGAGGCCCAAGGACAGAGCCCTGTGGAATACCATTCACCACAGACTTCCAGGCAGAATATTTTCCTTCTACTACCACAAGCTGTCTTCTGTTGGCCATCCAATTCTGTATCCAGACAGCTATGTTCCCCTGAATCCCATTCCTCCTGACCTTCTGAATAAGCCTACCATGGGGAACCTTATCAAATGCCTTACTGAAGTCCATATACACCACATCCACAGCTCGACCCTCATCAACTTTTCTAGTCACATCCTCAAAGAACTCGATAAGGTTTGTGAGGCATGACCTGCCCCTCACAAAGCCGTGTTGACTGCATTTAATCAAGCCATACTCTTCCAGATGGTCATAAATCCATGATGTATTAGCAATAGATTATCGAAAGGTATTGCGGGTAGCACATGAATAAGCAGTAGGAGGTCATTTAGGGGTAAGAAAAAAATCAAGCGAAAATACAAAACTATTTTTTTACTGGACCGGACGATATAAGGATGTAGTTGAATTTTGCCATACATGTCAGGTAATTGGAAAATCTCAGGTAGTAATAAAACTAGCACCTTTAATACCCATTTATGTGTTTGAGAAACCTTTCACAAGAGTCTCAACTGATTGCATAGGACCCCTACCTAAAACAAAAAGTGAGAATCAATATTTGTTAACAATAATGGATGTGCCCACTGGATTTCCAGAGACATATCAGAAGCATATCACAGATAAAAGGACTATAGAAGAGTTACTCAAATATTTCACTAGATACGGACTACCCAAAGAGATAAAATCAATCTTCGCAAGTGGCTTAGCAATTGCATTTCTTGTTTCCCAAAGCAGCCGAGGACAAATCTGGTCCGAACCTGGCGACTTGTCAATCTTAATGTTTGACAAAATTTTCAGCACATCAGCTTCCTCTAACTCTATCTATTCCAGCATGCACACCTGCTCTTCAAAGGTTTCATTCACTACAAAGTTTGTTTCTTTCGTAAAGACAGAAGCAACTAACTCTTGTTCAAGAAGGGGAGGAGAGACAACCCTGGTAATTATAGACCAGAGGGCCTTACTTCGGTTGTGGGTAAGGTGTTGGAAAAAGTTACAAGAGATAGGATTTTTAATCATCTACAAAGGAATAAGTTAATTAGGAATAGTCAAGATGGTTTTGTGAAGGGTAGGTTGTGCCTCACAAACCTATTGAGTTCTTTGCGAAGGTGACCAAACAGGTGGATGAGGGTAAAGCGGTTGACGTGGTGTATATGGACTCAGTAAGGCATTTAATAAGGTTCCCCATGGTAGGCTATTGCAGAAAATACGGAGGTATGGGATTGAGGGTGATTTAGCGGTTTGGATCAGAAATTGGCTAGCTGAAAGAAGACAGAGGGTGGTGGTTGATGGGAAATATTCATCCTGGAGTTCAGTTACTAGTAGTGTACTGCAAAGATCTGTTTTGGGTCCACTTGTCATTTTTATAAGTGACCTGGATAAAGGTGTAGAAGGGTGGGTTAGTAAATTTGTGGATGACACTAAAGTTGGTGGAGTTGTGGACAGCGCGGAAGGATGTTGCAGGTTACAGAGGGACATAGATAAGCTGCAGAGCTGGGCTGAGAGGTAGCAAATAGAGTTTAATGCAGAAAAGTGTGAGGTGATTCACTTTGGAAGGAGCAACAGGAATAAAGAGTACTGGGTGAATGATAATATTCTTGGTAGTGTGGATGAGCAGAGAGATCTTGGTGTCCATGTACATAGATTCCTGAAAGTTGCCACCCAGGTTGATAGGGTAGTGAAGAAGGCATATGGTGTGTAAGCTTTTATTGGTAGAGGGATTGAGTTTCGGAGCCATGAGGTTATGCTGCAGCTGTACAAAACTCTGGTGCAGCCACACTTGGAGTATTGCATACAGTTCTGGTCACCGCATTATAGGAAGGATGTGGAAGTTTTGGAAAGGGTTCTGAGGAGATTTACTAGGATGGTGCCTGGTACGAAAGGAAGGTCTTATGAGGAAAGGCTGAGGGAACTGAGGCTGTTTTCATTAGAGAGAAGGTTGAGAGGTGACTTAATAGAGATATACAAGATGATCAGAGGGTTACATAGGGGAGGCAGTAAGAGCCTTTTTCCTTGGATGGTGATGGCTAGCACAGGGGGCATAGCTTTAAATTGAGGGGTGATAGATATAGGACAGATGTCAGAGGTAGTTTCTTTACTCAGGGCGTGGAATGCACTGCCTGCAACAGTAGTAGACTCACCAACTGTAGGGGCATTTAAATGGTCATTAGATAAACATATGGGTGATAATGGAATAGTGTAGGTTAGATAGGCTTCAGATTGGCTTCACAGGTCAGCACAGCATTGAGGGCTGAAGGGCCTGTACTGCGCTGTAATGTTCTATGTTCTAAATGCTGCCAGACTTGCTGAGTTTCTCCAGCACTTTCAGATTTTATTTCAATTTCCAGCATCTGATGTTTTGCTTTTATATTATAAGCCAGTTTAGTAAATGCCCAGGCGCTGCCCAGAGCAGTCTCGACACTGAACAAGTTGAAATTGAGTCTGGCACAGTAAAGGAAAGATGGACTGTGGGAACTCAGCACAGACAAAGCAACTCGGCTTAAACAGAACCGTTCGAGAGGGTGAGAACCCTCTTCTGCCCTGGAACCCTTCAATTAAATATCCCCATGACAAATCAATTCTAGAAGATCTTTGTCCTTCCCACAGTGACATTGCAGATACATTCATTCCCTGGGAAACAATCCAAGGCTAGGGAGCATATTGATACCTGTAGGTTTTCTAGTGTAAGGTTAAATTCAGCTGTGGGAGATGTGGGAGTTAGATTCAGTGCAGAGGCTCCAGGAGCTATGAATGGCAGCTTCCAGCAGGGGTCAGTACAGTCAGTATGGATTTGAGTGATGTGGCTCTCAGCTTCACAGATTCAGCGTCAGAGATATTGGCTAATCAAACACTTGGGGCAAGAGGGACTTGAAGGACTGAAAATGCAGAAACCCTACAGTGGAAGCAGGCCATTCAAAGCTCTGAAGGGCATCCACCCAGACCCACCCCTCTACCCTGTCCCTGTAACCCTGCATTTCCCATGGCTAATCCACCCTAACCTGCACATCTTTGGACTGTGGGAGGAAACCGTAGCACACAGAGGAAACCCGTCTTGTAATAGCAACACACGCAGATGCACAGATGAGGTTTTCACTTCAAACCAACCTGAATGACCTGACCCTTATCCAGAGTTTTTTTCCTTTTAAACAGAGCAGATTTATAAGATCATAAGACATAGGAGCAGAAATTAGGCCATTCAGCCCATCAAATCTGCTTTGCTATTCAATCATGGCTGATATGTTTCTCAATCCCGTTCTCCCGCTTTCTCCCGATAATCCTTGATCCTCTTTACAATCAAGAACCTATCTATCTCAGTCTTAAATATACTCAATGACCTGACCTCCACAGCCCTCTATGGCAGTGAATTCCATAGATTCACCACTCTCTGGCTAAAAGGTTTCTCCTTATCTCCATTCTGAAAGGTCTTCCCTTTACTCTAAGGCTGTGCCCTTGGGTCCTAGTCTCTCCCAACAATAGAAACCGCTTCCCAGCATCCACGCTGCCCAGACCATTCAGTATTCTGGATGTTTCAATTGGATCATCCCTCAAGCTTCTGGACTCCAAGTATAAACCCAGAGTCCTCAAACGTTCCTCATATGTTAAGCTTTTCATTCCTGGGAATATTCTCGTGAACCTCCTCCAAAACCCCTCCAGGGCCAGTACATCTTCCTGAGATATGGGGTCCAAAACTGCACACAATACTCCAAATGTGGTCTGACCAAAAACATTATCTCTTCTCACAGCTGGGGTTTTATCTGAATAACAATTCCCTGTTCATTTTACATATCAGGGTTCAATATATGAAAAAAGAACACTTCATGGATGACTCTTCCACTCTTAAAATAAATTAAAACACCAATGGACTATTAGTATACCATACAGAAATGGGCTGGATGGGAGTTCTAACCCTCTTTAGGGTCAATGAACAATTTAACACAAAGAAACATTTCTTTATTACGACTACTACAAGATACAGAAGCACTTTATCTCAACTCTTACCATATCTTTTCTAGGTATAAACACATCTTAGTCTAGATCTGCCACTTTAAGATCACAGCTCATAGCATGAGGTTTCACCAGAGACAGAATGTGGTTTGAGATGCCAGCCTGTAATTACCACAGCCACACCATCACCACTACCAATTTCAACTTAAATACTGCCTTGAAGGTAATGAAAAATGCCAAGGCATTTCAGAGGATCGTTAAAAAACAATGTATGACACCAAACCGCAGCTGGAAGTATTAAATTAGATGATCAAAAGTGTGGATCGGTTTTCAACATAGAGTCATAGAGATGTACAGCACGGAAACAGACCCTTTGGTCCAACCCGACCATGCTGACCAGATATCCCAACCCAATCTAGTCCCACCTGCCAGCACCTGGCCCATATCTCTCCTAACCCTTCCTATTCATATACCCATCCAAATGCCTCTTAGATGTTGCAATTGTACCAGCCTCCACCACTTCCTCTGGCAGCTCATTCCATACACACACCACCCTCTGCATGAAAAGGTTGCCCCTTAGGTCTCTTTCATATCTTTCCCCTCTCACCCTAAACCTATGACCTCTAGTTCTGGACTCACCGATCCCAGGGAAAAGACTTTGCCTAT
Organism: Chiloscyllium plagiosum; assembly: GCF_004010195.1. Taxonomy (NCBI): domain Eukaryota; kingdom Metazoa; phylum Chordata; class Chondrichthyes; order Orectolobiformes; family Hemiscylliidae; genus Chiloscyllium; species Chiloscyllium plagiosum. Next base: position 45,384,439 of record NC_057733.1, on the reverse strand, counting down.
TTACCTACCCATGCCCCTCATAAATTTAGTAAACCTCTATAAGATCACCCCTCAGCCTCAGACGCTCCAGGGAAAACAGCACCAGCCTGTTCAGCCTCTCCCTATAGCTCAAATTCTCCAACCCTGGCAACATCCTTGTAAATCTTTTCTGAACCCTTATAAGTTTTGCAACACCTTTCCGATAGGAAGGAGACCAGAATTGCACGCAATATTCCAATAGTGGCCTTACCAATGTCCTGTACAGCTGCAACATGACCTCCCAAGTTCTGCTAAGACTTGCTTTCCCAAAATGCAGCACCTCGCATTTATCTGAATTAAACTCCATCTGCCACTTCTCAACCCATTGGCCCATCTGGTCAAGATCCTGTTGTAATCTGAGGTAACCCTCTTTGCTGTCTACTACACCTCCAATTTTGGTGTCAACTTACTAACTGTACCTCTTATGCTCACATCCAAATCATTTATGTAAATGACAAAAAGTAGAGGACCCAACATCAATCCTTGTGGTATCCACTGGTCACAGGCCTCCAGTCTGAAAAACAACCCTCCACCACCACCATCTGTCTTCTACCTTTGAGCCAGTTCTGTATCCAATGGCTAGTTCTCCCTGTAAACCGTGAGATCTAACCTTTCTCATCAGTCTCCCATGGGGAACCTTGTCGAATGCCATATAGGTCACATCGACTGCTCTGCCCTCATCAATCCTCTTTGTTACTTCTTCAAAAAACTCAATCAAGTTTGTGAGACATGACTTCCCACGCACAAAACCATGTTGACTATCCCTAATCAGTCCTTGCCTTTCCACAACATCTTATGGAGGAGAGTGAGCTAGTCAGGCAGAGTGATGCAGTGAGGTAGTTCTACAGCTTGGGATCTAGACAACTGAAGGCACAGCCACGAATGATGGAGAAATGATTATTGGGAATGCGCTAGGATTCAAGGAAGCCAGCAATCTTGGAGAGTCACGGGGACTGGTAGAAATTGCAAAAATAGTAAGGGGTGAGGCTAGGGAGGAAATTTAAAACAAGGATAAGAACTTTAAAATTAAGATGTTGCTAAATCATCTTGCATTAAAGCATGCTGAGCTCAGGTTAACATCTGGATTTATTGAACACTTTTATAAATGGTTAATACAAATTAGCAGCCCAATAACATGTAGTTCTATGACAAAGGCGTTAATTTCAAAACAATAAATATCCTTAGGTATACAGCGTGAGGAACAATGTGTAACTTTAAGTTTGACATTTATTTTTTATTGCATGTTATGAAGAGGTTTGAGGGAATGATTTTAGTTTCATTATTTTGAAGAATTATTTCGGTGAGCTTGGTATCTGGCATTGTAGAGGTCTGTGTGTTTGCGTGCATTTTTCATTGAGGAATTGGAAGTTAGGAGTTTACTGTATTGAAAAGTTAGATTAAATAAACTGTGGTGTTGCTTAGTGAAAGGTTCTATGGTCAGACAAGTATAGAAGTCAGTGGGGTGTGTGCCAGAGGAAGTCTAACTCCCTTTAGGGAACTGTGTTTGTTTGAAATTTTAAGCAATAGTGAGTTTAGTTTGCAGTTTGTTTTTAGGAAGAGTTAGCAGCTGAAGTAAAAACATCTCGTGAATGTGTAGAAGTTCACCTGAAGGAAACCGGGTGCAGCTGTGCCTGCGGGTATAGAGATAAAATGCTTCATGAGAGCTTTTCATATTTCTAAGGATGTTGCTGGGAGAAAAGGCATAGGGTGAATTTGAATCCCATTCTAATGGCTGTAATTAAACCTTTTCAACCTCTTAGTCTAGTGTAGCATGCTTGTGAATGTGTTCAGTATCTGACTTTTACACCGAAAAGCAAAATTTGTGTCTACCAAGCCTCGATTCACTTGTCCAGTGTTACACATCTGGTTTACCTACATACAGACTGCAGTAGTACAAGGCGGCAACTCAACACCACCTTCTCAAGAACATGTAGGACAGGCAGTAAACACTGACCTGGCCAGTGACACTCTCATCCTGTGAGTGAATTAAAAGAGTCAATACAAACCAGACATAAGATGAGGAAATCCACACTACTCCCTCCTCACACACAGACATTGTCCATCCATTTTGTGACTCTAGGTCCAAAATCTTTTGTTCTCAAGTCCACTACACTTACCCTGTCATGTCTCCATGTTTTTTAAAAACTGTTCTTTGATGGAATGTGGATGTCACTACCTGGACCAGCATTTGTTGACCCTCCCAAACTAGCCTTGAGGCTTGCTAGACCATTTCAGAAGGGAGCGAAGAATTAACCATATTGCTATGGGTTTGGAATCACGTGTAGGCCAGATAAAGATGGCAGATTTCCTTCCCTAAGGACATTAGCGAAACCAGATAGGTTATGACAACAATTGGGTAAAAACGACCGACTTGACACTGACATTTTCTACAAACCCACCGACTCCCACAGCTACCTGGATTACACCTCTTCCCACCCTACCTCTTGCAAAAATGCCATCCCGTATTCCCAATTCCTCCGCCTCCACCGTATCTGCTCCCAGGAGGACCAGTTCCACACAGAAAACACCAGATGGCCTCCTTCTTTAGAGACCGCAATTTCCCTTCCCACGTGGTCAAAGATGCCCTCCAACGCATTTCGTCCACATCCCACACCTCCGCCCTCAGACCCAACCCCTCCAACCGCAACAAGGACAGAACGCCCCTGGTGCACACCTTCCACCCTACCAACCTTCGCATAAACCAAATCATCCGCCGACATTTCCGCCACCTCCAAACAGACCCCACCACCAGGGATATATTTCCCTCCCCAATCCTCTCCGCCTTCCGCAAAGACCGTCCCCTCCGTGACTACCTGGCCAGGTCACCCGCACCAATCCACCAAATCGCCCCGTGGCTCAACATTTCAACTCCCCCTCCCACTCTGCCGAGGATATGGAGGTGCTGGGCCTCCTCCACCGCCGCTCCCTCACCACCAGACGCCTGGAGGAAGAACGCCTCATCTTCCGCCTCGGAACACTTCAATCCCAGGGCATCAATGTGGATTTCAACAGTTTCCTCATTTCCCGTTCCCCCACCTCATCCTAGCTTCTAACCTTCAGAAACTCGATCCCCTGACCTGTCCGGACTTGTCCGACCTGCCCAGCTCGTTTTCCACCTATCCACTCCACCCTCTCCTCCCTGACCTATCACCTTCATCTCCTTCCCCACTGACCTATTGACTCTATGCTACTTTCTCCCCAACCCCACCCTCCTCTAGCTTATCTCTCCATGCTTCAGGCTCTCTGCCTTTATTCCTGATGAAGGGCTTTTGCCCGAAACGTCGATTTTGCCTGTCCTCGGATGCTGCCTGAATTGCTGTGCTCTTCCAGCACCACTAATCCAGAATATGACAACAATTGACAGCGCAGTCACTAATGTCTTATTCAAGATTTTTAATGAATTCAAATTTCACCAACTGCTCTGGTGGGACTAGAATTGATGTCTGCAGAACAGTAGCCTGGAATCCTCAATTGCTAACCTATACTGTGCCACTGCTTCCTGATACTTGCAATCATACTGTATCCTAAAACATTGTTACATGAAAGGAATCTGAGCAGTATTTGAGTGAATCGCTCCTATCCCCTATAATTTCCTGGCAGGCTCTTCTATGGAGTCTCCAGTGAAATACTTCCATGGGTCAGCTTTGCATCCCTATCCCCTCCACTGCAGACTGCAGTCTCTGGTTCCACTCTTCTGGCTGAGGTGAAAAGGTTGATCTTGGCTGAGATTATCCAGACCCTTGATATTCCTGCAATCAGCTACCCCATCAGCTCACACGTTTCTCCATCCCAGTGAGGACATGCCAAACTCTAATTGCTCCTCATAATCCAATCCTTCTATCCCAGCCAGCATTCCAGTTCCGCTCTACTGTATCTTTTCAATGATTGCAACATACTTTTTAATGAAATAATTATAGAATTACACACTATATTCTAAGGGCAGTCACACCAGTGATTTATAAATTGACAAAGAGTTCCTTGTTATTTGCATTCAGTATTGATATTTCAATACCTAATTTGTTTTACTCACTATATGGGAGCATTTTGACATGCTCAATTGATGGTCATTCCTGACATCCATATCTCCGTAGCTTCTTATTATGGTTACAATTAAGGTCCTTGGATATTTATATGCTCAAGCAATGACGAAAATCGCATGAAAGTTTTATGCGAAAAAAACTGAGTTAACACATTGGTATGAAGCTCTGTTCAAGAATCCCCTTTTTAGATATTATTTGTAAAGTGAAGCTATTCCTATGAATCTATGATCGCTTGCAGCAGGAATAATCCCAGTTGTGTTTTCTCTCACTGAAGATACAAAACCTTTTCCTTTTCTCTGTGGACTGTGAGATGACATTACTATATGTGTATAATATTGTGTTGCACACTGGTCAGTTACTGTTCACATGAAAAGTCTAATTGCTCTCAAGTTTGACATGCATGTTGCAGTCTGGAGCTATGGTTAATGATGGCAGAGGCTCCCACTTTCTGATCAAGAATCTCACCCAGACCATGTTATTGGTGTTGTGCATTGGAAGGATTTTCAAGTTGATCCTCAACCTGTTTGGTTGTGTTACAAACACGTGTCCAGCAAACCCTCAAGTTGAATGCAAGCTCAGAGACAAGAATGTTACCATTTGCACCACAGGACCCCCTCCATATACTCCACGAAGAGGAGACTGATCAACAAGTTATTGTGACAGTAAGTGCCACTACCGAACTGACAATTTGATTTAAACATCTAGCGTTTTCTTTTTTGATGACTGTTAAAATTGTTGACCATCACTTCAAAATGTTGGAACCTTTGATTTACTGGATTGACAGTTCCAACCACTTTACAGCAGAGATAGTCAAGCATTGCTCAATATTCTACACGTAGCCTGAGAGCCCGAGTTATGCACTCACAAGCATATTATAGTTCCTGGAATCCTCATCCTGCAGTACCCGCAATTACTTCAGTGACCATCTGTTTTGTTGCTCAAACAAGTATCTTGAGCTTGAATATTAAAATGTCTATTGTATTTTGTTTCTTATTTTGGGTGATGTGGTGGGTATAAGCAGGTTAGCTCCAATAGAAATGCATTACAAAAACAAACAGATTGGACATGGATCAATAAGAGACTTTAAATTCCCAAAATTGGCTCCCTAATAACTGTTTGCTGATTCACATTTCAAGCTTTGGCAGTGTCTTGAACATTGGACCTTGGCTGTTCATCTACAAACTTCTCAATTTCAATTCAAAGGTTCTCAAGGAGAATGGGTGTGATTTTAGCTTAATTTGAAAAATAATAAAAGTATTCCAATGTTCAATTCTGCATCTCAAAAAAATTGACACAGAAGATTGGGTGGCAGCATCCAACAGGGTAGCATAATCTCACCTCTACACACTGCCGTAAAGACATTCTCAAACTGAAACCTGACAATTTTAGCTTCATTATTATATTGTCAATCAGAGCTTATAGCTGAAAATGTGTTGCTGGAAAAGCGCAGCAGGTCAGGCAGCATCCAAGGAGCAGGAGAATCGACATTTTGGGCATGAGCCCTTCTTCAGGAATCAGAGCTTATATTAAATTAAGTCACTGGGTAACATCTCCCTGGAGAACAGTGGCTTCCTTGTTGATTCCTGGTCATTTTATTATTGTCAATGTAAGGAACACTGCTTTAAAGGTTGGAGCAACTTCCAACAGCAATTGTCAGATCACAGACAGCAAATAAGAAATGCAGGTCACAACTGGCACGGTGGCTCAGTGGTTAGCACTCCTGTCTTACAGTACCAGCAATCTGGGTTCAATTCCCTCCTCGGTGACTGTGTGAAGTTTGCACGTTCTCCCAATGTCTGTGTGGTTTAGTGGGCGGCACTGCTGCCTCACAACGCCAGAGACCTGGGTTCAATTCCCACCTCAGGCAACTGTCTGTGTGGAGTTGGCACATTCTCCCAGTGTCTGCATGGGTTTCTTCTCAGTCCAAAAACGTGCAGGTTAGGCAAATTGGCTATGCTACATTGCCTGTAGTGTTAGCTGAAGGGATAAATCTAGGGGAATGGGTCTGGGTGGGTTGCGCTTCAGAGGGTCAGTGTGGACTTGTTGGGCCGAAGGTCCTGTTTCCACACTACGTAATCAAATCAAATCCCTGTTGACAGCATGCCTTAACTCAGTCCAGTTATGTTTTCTACTTAAATCAAGCATTAATTATTCCCCATGATTGATTGGTATTTAGCTTTTGAAGGGTCCTTTCCCATTTCTGTCCATGTCTTGCAATGTCAGAATGAGTGAGAACACTGCTCTCGACTGGCTGTGACAGTGACAGGCCGATTGGTATAGATCATCTGGCATCACATTGGAGTAAGGAGGTTATTACATGAAGAGGGGACTGGTGGAAGAGAGTATGAGCCACGCTGATGGGACACTGCATGATTAAAAAAAATTCTTGTACTATTTGCCAACTTCCACACTGGTGAAAGGCCTCCATGCACTGCATATAATAGAGATAAATGGAACAGTTACAAAAGAGCCCTAATGATGCATTTTAAAGGAGTTAGCGACTTGTGTTTGGTGACTGGATAAAAAGCTTTAAAACATATTTAATCGAGTGTTATAATTGAGGGAAAAAAATCAATCAGTGCTTCAAGCAGAAATTAGAGTCCCCAAATACTTCACAAAGGTTTCTTTCCTTGATGAAATCAATCCAGGTGTTCAGGTTTATTCCCAAGCCAGCCAGTTGATTCCAGAGGCAGTGATCATGGAGACACAATCCATCTCAGTTCCTACTCCTCATAAGTGGAACAGATTTCCATTTTTGGCTGTTGTCTCGGAACCTCTGCTAGAAACAATTGATCATTCAGTGGATGAAACTTTTTCTACAGTTGAACAAGGTACTGTTCTAATATATGGCCATTTGGGTGATGAGTCAGAGGGCAGCAGGAATACATGCCCCAGATAGATAACGACAGAAACTAGACACAACTTTATACGCTGGTTTTAAATAAGCTTGTGTCTGGATTGAGAGACGAGTAAGTCCAATTTAGGTTACAGTACAAAAAAAGGCAACATTACTGACAGCCAAGTAAATAATTCAGTTTTAATTAAAACAATGCTAAAAACAGTGAAGAGACCCAAACGGATTGTCAGTTTCGACCTAGACTCCACACATCAAAAAACAAACCTAGCCCACTCATCCCTATGCAATCCTTACTAAAATATGGGACCTGTGCCAGAACTGGGAGATCTGTCCCATAGGCTAGATGAGCAATAGCCCGACTTAGTTGTACCTTTCAGCTAATGTCCCAGACTCCACCAGCATCACCCTATTTATCTCTCATTGGTAGGACAGGTCCACTAGCAGGTGGTGGCACTGTGATAAAGTCAGAAGGCAGTAAACACCAGGATTTCTCATCATCCACTCCCAGAACCAGTGATATCCGATGGGATCACAAGCAAGGAAATCTTTTGTTCATTGTAAGTTATCATTCTCCCTCAACTGATGAATCAGCACTTCCTCACTCCCATCACTTGGGAAATACTCGCTGAAGGGGATAAGGCAACAGAGTGCAATATGGGCAGGCAACTTCAAGGTTTATTAGTAAGAACTATAGACTTGAGCTGGCAAAGTCCTGAAGGACACATCTGCTATATTGTGCCCAGCAGGTGAGCATGGAATCAACAGGCAGGAAAACCTTCCCAACTTTGTTGAACTCCTGTTTGCCCATGACAACACTGATAGGAATGACTACCTCAATGCCTCAGGTTTAGCTAAACTGATCTTGCAGAGAGACAACACTGAAAAAACCTGCTGGGCTCTCAACTGCAACTAATCTATGATTATTAAATATTCAATACCTTCACTACTTACACACACTGACTGCAGTAACTCACCAAGACTTTGGCAGCACTTCCCCAGCCCATAATCTCTATCTAGAAGAACAAGGGCAGTAGGTGCACTGAAAAACCATCCCCTCCAATTCACACACCACCCTGACTGGAAATGCAATATTATTTCTACATTGTTGCTGGGTTAAAATCTTGGAGCATACACCAACGCTGAGTGCTCCTTCACCTGACTGTCTTCTTGAGGCAGTGGCACATTTGCCACAGTAACCAAGGCTTGTCCAATAAATGCTGGCCTCACACAGGACTTTAGGGGGGAAAGAAAACCCTGCCTTTCACTAATCTAGAAAACCTCAAATAACGTTTCCAAGTTAAATAAGATGCAGACTCGGATAAACTTGATTTATTCACCAATATAGTTTAATTGTGCATTTTCATCTAAAAAGCAGACATACAAAACAGTGGCTCATGAGGTATCACATCAATATATCCTCCCTCAATGATTTAATGCCCGGCATATGAAATCCATATGCAGTAAATAGATAACAAATGGATGAAAGGAACACCCCAGCAGAAACCGAATAGATTACATAAAATCAATGTTAGTGGATTTAAAAGAGAGACTTCATCTTAACTTTGCCTCAGTGAGATCTTTGAAAGGAAAAGGATTGATGTATTTCTCCGCCCCACATCAAACCCATTTGGTTGTTATTCCAGATTTCACCACAGCTCAGTAATAGTTGAATAATCGGATATTAGAAAGGTATGCAGCTCTGATACTGTAAGTTAAATCCTATAAAACAGACAATCCAAAACTATTGCAAATTAGTAACGGGTATGTATTCATTTTCGGGTTTGAAACAATGTAAATGTTCTTCACAATATTTGTTCATCAAAAATGATTTCTTAGAAAGCTACCAATTTAATCTCAAATGCCAATTAAAAAACAATATTATCCATCGCTTAAGGAACTATACTTTTGAATGTAGAAGATGCAGAGTAAATCTTGACTGTCTGGGAATATTTTGAGTCGATTGTAATTACATAAATAAAAACAACACATGGAAGATGACAAAAATTTATTTGCAGCTACATCCTATTATTGAAGATTTGGGATTTCAACAATTTATTCTCAGAAAGCAGGCAGTTGTTTAAAAAGAAATAACTAGAAATAATTCAATCCAATGGGAACCACATTGGATGTAATTTCCAGAATTTTTACAATTTAGTTTCTTTAAAGAGAACATATTGAAAATTATATTTCACAGCAATGTGGAGTGAATTATCATTAAGTTTATGCTTTGATATACATCTGCAATCACAGTATGCTTCACTGGGTTGTGATAGATTACAATAGTTATTTGATGTAAGAATTCCAAAGGGATAAGTAGCTTTCATACATTTTGAATTTTTATCACAACCAATATTTTCTTAGGATTTTGTAATGTCAGACTGCAGGTGACACATTAATTGTCATCTAAAGCCTGAACATAAGTCACTGCCTCAGTTCAAAGAGAATTACTTCAACATCTTCTCAACACAGGGTCGTTAAAGATAGAAACCTAATAAACGTCAAAGAATTTACAATCAAAATGCATTTTGTTTTTGCCAGGGATGTTCAAACTATGGCCTGGTAAAAGATCTGCGGGGCTAAAGATTTGAAATCGAGCTCACAAACGTCAAGCAAAAGGAGTTCCTATTTACACTGATCTTTCTTCCTCACTAATTTATGTTGTATGTAATCCCACAGGTCAAAAGGCTGAAGAATGCTGATTTGTAGTTGCTGTCTTGTTTACTGATAATCCAAAATCAATTAGTTGCAAATTGAGTAATGTAAAAGTGAACGGGAACATACCTTTCAATCTCAGGTGCTCCACCAACCTCTATACTACGCACAAAGACTGAAACCTTGAGTGTTCCTAAGCACTGCAATTTAATTTGTAGCACAAAGTCACTACAAACAAAAAAGCTAAAGTATTCAGTACATTGGTTGCTAAATAATGTTCAATCTGGGCTATTTCATTTTAGTTAGGGCGAAAGGTCAGTAGGTTCCAGTGAGGAAAATACATTAGCCAACTCCAAATCATTTACATAGATACACAACGTACATGGATATTCAGTCTATACAGGCTTATTTTTCTTTAACAATTCCCCAATTTACTTTCATTTATAATTTTGTGCTTTCAATGTAGAAAGGTGATAAAATACATTCAAGTGAAACTAAAGATTTTCCACATTGTTTGAAGTAAAGAATCAAATTTGATGAATGTTTTGGATTCCAGGATATTTTGTAACACACTTAGTTATCTTATTTCAGATGGCTGTTAATGCCATAAATTTTAACTAAGCTGACTTTTTACATGAGAAGACAATTACTGTATTAAGGAGAGTATGTTTTTTTAACAGCAGAATGAACTCAAATTTGATTTAAACAAAAAGCTATTTCCAACTGTTGGGTCTTCAATTTCCAAACTGATAATATAAGTGCAGTTCTGGATGCATATGGGTAACCTGAAAGCATGTTTCTATAATAAAGTTTTGGCTTCTGCTAACAAAGAACACCCAAGTTAAACCTTTGTCAATTTAGCAGTTCAGCTGAGAAACACCAACTTATAATACACAAGGGATGTTAGAATCTACACTGTATTTCCATGCAGAGGTAACAAACTGTACATATAGATTGCAATCAAAAAGACATCCTTCACTCTCCTTAACATTTACTCTATGAACATGAGAAATAGTGCTTTCTATGTTTTTTTTTCAAAATTGCTCTTAACTTACACAGCAAAGACCAAAATAAAAGTGTGGGGGCAACTTGAGAACCAATACTTTCCTTGCGTTGTAAAAAGCATTAATATTAATATTTTACTTAAATATGAGCTGAGTTTAATTGCAATCAACTGCTTATCTAGTGTTAATATTATGACTGTCTAATTTTAAAAAAGTCAATGCTGAATTTGTTTTAAATCAATAATGCACATAATAAAACAGTATTCCACTACATAGTTTTGTAGATGTCAGATCATAATATGCACGCTGCAGCTTTACATTAAAATATAAAGACAAACAAACAATATCACACTAGTCTCAACGCTCAGTCTTCATATCAGTCCAAAGACTAGGTGCATGAATTATCACGAGAATAACATTCACAGGCCAGTTTCCACTTCTTTAATAGTTTTATTTACATTCAACAGGTGAGAGAATATCACTCAGGTTCTGCTCAGGTCTCCTTTTCCATCATTGGTTATTTGTGTGATTTGATTTGAGTTTTCTATTACAATTAGCAATTATTTTGTAAAATTAAATCACAAAAAGGGAAAAAGCAAAACAAATCATAAAGAAGTCTGTACAATGTTTCAGAATATCATGATTTTCTTTGTGTGGAATTGCTACAATTTATGGATAAAATAATGCTCACAAAGGTAACACCACATTAAGGATGTGAGCTTTTTAATAGTCCACCAGAGTAGCTACTAGCATTTTAATATGGTTGGTGAGCCAAGGTTTTATTAGTCTTTTTCATAAGACTTGTCTACCAAGGGAGCTGATAGAATTTATAATTTATGCACAGTTGTTACAATATCCTCAGGCAGTCATGACTGGGTAAATTATATTAATTTGAATGCTAAAATCTAATTCACAAAAGAAACAAAAATAAAAATAAACAAAATTTAAGGTCTAGACAAGTCTTCAAAAAAAAAGCTTGGCAGCCATGTTCTTACAACAAGACATACCATGACCATTGCAGTGAATTGCCCTACAGTAGCTGAAGTATTTATTGAGAAAATTGTTCAAGTCATGTCTTGCAGCAGCTGTCACCAGACGTTCAAGTAAATAATTTTATATGTACATTAGAAGTAATATACAGCATCTGCATTGATCACAAGTTCCGTAAAATGGACAAGCAAGGCTGTGTGATTCATCGTTATCTAATTCGCTTCTCTGCTGAATATATAGACATGTAGTAGTCGTTGCTTCCAACAGCTAAGTGAGGCTGTCAAAAGAAACACAAAATAATCAAGGCCTGTTAAATTAAAAAGCAAGAAAAGGTTAGGCAGTGAGAAGTAGTTATTAGCACCAGAAAACAATTACACTCTAAAGACCTACCCCAGTTTATTATGGCCATTACACAGATGAAAGATCAGAAATTAAACCTGGATAACAATTATGCTCATATTTGAGAATGGCGATAATTTCTTCGCAGAATTTTACTGCAACATTGATTTTAATACTGCAGTATCTTTGGGGCAAATAATATAGTTTATTTATTGCTTTTCCTTTTCAGGAAAACATCACTACTTCCACCAGGGTCATATAGCTTTGATACAAAATGGCCATTAAAAGCAGGGGATGGAGACCTAACTTGTGAATGTACTACACTGCAAACCAGTAGTGTGTTCTGAGACAACAGAAAGGTTTCAAGTGCTTTTGATATCCTTATTTGCTATTAGAGGTCCTTTTTCCTGAGATTGAATTTTTACAATTGCTTTGAGTGGCTGCAAACACAGCAAATTCACTGTGCACCAGGGTTCAGAAAGGCAGATGTAAATAAAAAGAATCAAAGTAACTAAAGAAACTAAGATTTTCTAAATATTAGAAAACGGATTTGTTTGCTCGAGAAAGCGTGATGTTTTACAGCTCTGGCAAGAAGCCACTCCATCAAAGTTGTGCTGGTTTCTGATTCCACCAGAGTGGCGAGAGGTGCAATACCTTAAAATTCAACATGCAATTTTCAAAAAAAATTTGAAGACTGCTTAAAAAAAAAGAGATTCTTGAAGCTTTTCATGCTGCACTAATTAGAAGAGCTATAAGAATTTCAAAAGGGAGCAACAATTTATGCTGAATGAAGAAGGGTGCTGATTGGTCAAGCTGTTGTCATGGTGAGTGCATCAGGGAACTAGCGAATCTTGCACTTTAGTTTAATTAAAAATATTATCAAGTTCTTTTCCTGCAAAACATAAATAATGTACATGAATACATGTGGCTTTCAGTACCTGTATCTCCACCAATGTCATTTACTGTATTCGTTGCACCTGGTGTGGTCTCCTCTACATCGGGGATTGCGGATTGTTTCAGAGAACATCTGTGGGACACCAGCACCAACCAACCCCACCGCCCCGTGGCTGAACACTTCAACTCCCACTCCATCAAAGACATGCAGGTCCTGTGCCTCCTCCATTGCCAAACCCTTACTACCCGACGCCTGGAGAAGAGTGCCTCATAATCTGCCTTGGGACCCTGCAGCCATACGGGATTAATATGGATTTCAACAGTTTCCTCTTTCCTTCCCCCCACATTATCCCAGTCCCAAGCCACCAAGTCAACACTGACCTGTCCATAACCTTTCCCATCTATTCCCTCCACCAATCTCTTCGACCTATCACTTTCCCCCCTCACCTTCATCTACCTATTGTTTTCTCAGCTACCTTCACCGCCAATCCCAACCCCTCCCATTTATTTCTCAACCCGCTGGCCCACAAGACTCATTCCTGATGAAGGGATATGCCCGAAATGTTGATTCTCCTGCTCCTTAGATGCTGCCTGACCTGCTGTGTGCTTTCTCAGCACCACACTCTCGACTATAAATTCGTAACCTCCACAACTACCTGATGAAGGAGCAGTGCTTCGAAAGCTAGTGCTTCCAAATAAACCTGTTGGACTATAACTTGGTGTTGTGCGATTTTTAACTTTCTCCACCCCAGTCCAACACTGGCACCTCCAAGTCAGTTTAGAAATTATACTTCACAATATTACCATGCAAGTGCCTGTTACATCGCTGACTAAATTCCTCTGAAGTTTGACTTTTATAAAATGAAGGAATATAGAATTTTATGTTCCTTCTTTTTCTCTTCGGCGCAGACCTCCAAGGTTCATGTGCAAACCCTCAGTAGTGGCATTATCATGCAGCTTAAAGAGAATTTGCTGGAATACTAAAGGTATCAGATGGAACAGATCTTAAATCTTTTATACCTCTATCCTCCCATTTTGGTAAATGTTGATAAAAATAATGAACGGTTTGAAGGAAAATATTGGCACAATTTAAAGGATTTAATATTTCTCATGCATGAGGAGCTCAAGATGTTTGCAATGAAAACAAGTGCCATGCCCTCAGCTTGACTCAACATTCTTGTTTATAATCCAGAGTTTATCTGGAATATGTCTTAGTCTTAGTAGAGGCTTACAGTCATAAAGCACTATCACTTTCCATAGAGTAGGAAATCTTTTTTAAAAAAATTTAACTAAAAGCTTCTCAAAAGCTATGAGAATTAGTTAGATAGATTGATCCTTTGCTATTGGGCGGCATGGTGGCTCAGTGGTTAAGCACTGCTGCCTCTCAGCGCAAGGGATGTGGGTTTGATTCCAGCCTCAGGTGACTGTCTGTGTGGAGTTTGCACATTCTCCCTGTGTCTGTGTGGGTTTCCTCCGGGTGCTCCAGTTTCCTCCCACAGTCGAACGATATGCAGGTCAGGTGAATTGGCCATGCTAAATTGCCCGTAGTGTTCAGGGATGTGTACATTAGGTGTATTAGTCAGGGGTGAATGTAGAATAATGGGAAATGGATTTGCGTGGGATACTCTTCGGAGGTCAGTGTGGACCTGTTGGGCCAAAGGGCCTGCTTCCACACTGTAGGTTTTCTATGATTCTGATCTGACTGAACTCTGTGGACACTGGTGACAGTTTGTGTCTGCATTAAGTTATGCTGCTCACACTGAAAAAAAAACATTACAGCAGGACAGTGCCCCAGAAACTACACAAATTGAGACTTTGTGAAAAACTACTTACCCAATACGGGTGGAAAGCCAAGCAGCTAATGGCTCCAATCCTCTGCCCCATAAATCCATCATAGTATTTAATATTGCTTATCACATCCCCACTTGCATTATATACAGCTATGAACTGGTTCATGGAGCCACTGAAAGATGAAGAAAATGTTTATTATTGACTATCATGCACAATGATTCACTGAACACGTGCACTCACAAATAATCCTGCCTTTAGGTTACATAAAATTGCATAAAATTATTACTTTATTCAATGGTAAAGTAGAAAATTTAAGATGTGGTCTAGCAGCTCAAGCAGTTATTCTTCAAGTAAAAATACTCATTAGGGTTTACATTTTAGAACGTGAAACATTGGGTTTGTTTATTGACTGAATTGTCAAAGTGAATCTAATTCTGAAGTACAAATTTGACATTGTCTCACTTGCATTAGCTTTGATGGCGAGCAGTCTACAAGGGAGACATACCTGAAGCGAGATACTATATATGCCCAAATTGACTACACTGGAAATCCAGAACAATAAAATGGAAATTGGAAGCAGGACAATTCTTGTGAATTTGAAATGAAAGTAGAGTGTTCACAAGTCGACCAACACCCAGTTTATCCCTCCCCTCTTTTCGAACTTGGGAATCACACTTCCCATCCTCTGGCACTACTCCTGTCACTAAGGGGGGGTTTGGGAGTTCTTCACCAGAACCTCCGCTATCCTCAATCTGACTTCCCCTGGCAGTCCATGTTATTTGGACTAGGTGGATTTGTGACATTGGCGCTGAAAAGGAAGGATCTCAGCCATACCATCTTGAAAAGTTACTACAGTTAAAAGCTTCAATTCAGCATGATGAATGCTAACACATTTGGTGTATGTGTAGGATGTATGACAGTGGAGGAATTAGATTTCATAAAATTAAGCTTCCTTAAATCAAGGTACATTTTTATAAAAACATTATGCTTACAATTCGACATCACTTATTGCCGCGAGAAATTTAGTGTTAAACCATGGAAGCATGATGAGCAGAACAATTATCTTGTCTTTCTAAAAAAAAAACATCTGGTTTTGTACATCTTTCTGAAAGTCAATAATGATTCAGTAAGAGCATTAACCCCAAGGAGAAACGTTAACTCTCGTGCTGCCACTTCTCCATCCTACTTGGTTAGTTTTCCTTCATAGATTTGGAAATATTACTATCTCAAAACTGATGTTAAAGTTGCTGCTTTAATCATATTATATTAACTATAATTAACACTGTGAGCTTTAGTTCTTTTTTTTTTAAAAACAGACCCCTTTCTAACTTGAGACATAGTTTACTTGGTGCAAAGGCGTTTGAAATAATCTGGCAAGGAAACTGCTCAGCATTTTAGCTGTAAAATATAAATTTTTAAGTCATTCCCATGCTTGTCACTTTAGGTCAATCGCATATCAGAAAGCAAATCAGAAAGCAAATGCTACAGTTTTGGGGTTACTGCTGTCAGTACATGTGAGGAAAAGATCAAGGTCACTGCGCAATGATGTGAGCAAAGTCAGAAATGATTAGGGTTTGAATATCGTTATTTGGTTTAGATTAGTTAAGGAAATGGAGAAAGACAGGGAAGAGTCGCGTGGAAATACTCAACCAGAGTAAGGTTAACTTCAGTGAGTTGAAAAAGGAAGTGGTATCAATAAGTGCAAATGAAAAAGCACATAATCTATAAAAAGCTATCAAATGAGAGACAGATAGATAGATAAGGTACAGACTATACACTTTCCTCTGAAGTGGACAGTAACAGCATCCGTGTACAAAGCTCTCTGACTTGATACAGAAATTAAAATCCAAACGAAGGAGGTGGCTCACGATGAACAGGAAATGTTGGAATGACTCAATGAGTTTAACAGCATCAGTGGTGACAGAAACAGTAATGTTCTAAGTCAGTAGTTCTTTGTCAGAACTGAAACCTTAAATATGGTTTCTCTCTCCATAGATGGTGCCACTAACCTGGACCAGACTGCCAAATTAATGTTACAATCTGGTACAGGACCAGGAAAAAATAGCAAAGTGTGTGATGGAGGGCAATTAGGAAGAGAAAAATGTCACAAGTTTCTCCAGCTTTGAAAAAACAAATTTGACGATACAGCGTTAGAACAGTAATACAATTTACACAATACATGCACAATGTTTACTCCAATAGCCAGAATTAACATGTGGTAATAATGGGTATTAGACTGTACATGAATATTCCGCACAAAGCTATAGGGAGAGGCTGAACAGGCTGGGGCTGTTTTCCCTGGAGGCTGAGGGGTGACCTTATAGAGGTTTACTAAATTATGAGGGGCATGGATTGGGTAAATAGGCAAAGTCTTTTCCCTGGGGTCGGGGAATCCAGAACTAGAGGGCATAGGTTTAGGGTGCGAGGGGAAAGATATGAAAGAGACCTAAGGGGCAACTTTTTCACGCAGAGGGTGGTACGTGTATGGAATGAGCTGCCAGAGGAAGTGGTGGAGGCTGGTACAATTGCAACATCTAAGAGGCATTTGGATGGGTATATGAATAGGAAGGGTTTGGAGGGATATGGGCCAGGTGCTGGCAGGTGGGGCTAGATTGGGTTGGGATATCTGGTCGGCATGGACGGGTTGGACCATAGGATCTGTTTCCATGCTATACATCTCTATGACTCTAAATGTGATCAAGACTGACCCATAGATTTCTCAGCCATTCTCTCTAGATATTAATGACATGGTGAGTCAGTAAATATCTTTAAACTTCTTAAAGGATCACAGGTTTGCTCATCTGGTCTTACAACTTCATCATAACAGCCATTTCATCAGGGATTGCCTCAAATACTTCTTTTGTTCTGGTCAATCATCCTTCTTTGGCTGTATGCTCAGACTGCAGTGCTTATTCACAGGGACAATTCTAACCTTTCACTGACAGCTAGCTTCGCCAAGCTAGAACTGCCCTTCAGTTTTCTGAGCTCTAATATTGCTCAGTTGTAATAAGCAAATCCTGTTTATGGGCTATTCAACCACCCAACTCAATTGTACTGAATTGTTAGTGACAAATGGCTTCTTTCGAGTCTCTGTAACTCTGATGACATGACCTTGACTCCAACATTTAGCTTCCTGCCAAGTCCTAAAAGTTCTGCCTCAGTTTTAGTGCACAGGGACATTAGACTGATCTTGACATCTCATTGAGTCCCCTATACAGAACAATATAGTTCCATTGCTTTCCCATCAGTAGAGATAGGAGCAGCACCGATGAACATGGAGTCTACCTCCCTTTCTCCCTCTCTCTCTCACACACATTCATTGACTTCCCCACTGTCTGTAACCTTTGAGCGCCACCTCAGCCACTCTTGAACAGTCTTGAGTAACCCATTTAATACCTTGCAGATAGCCCTGCCCCTATTTCTAGGCAGAATGCATATAAGAGACAAATGTAACGAGGCTTCAGAAGGAAGTGTGCTCTAAATAAGAGAGCATAAGACATAGGGACAGAAATTAGGCCATTCAGCCCATCGAATCTGCTCCACCATTCAATCATGGCCGATATGTTTCTCATCCCCATAACACTTGATTCCCTTGACAATCAAGAACCTACCTATCTCAGTCTTAAATACACTCAATGAACTGGCCTCCACAGTCTTCTGTGGCAGTGGATTTCACAGATTCACCACTCTCTGGCTGAATGTTACACTCTCTAGAATGCTGGCTTCTGCCATGCAAAAAAACTCTAATAAAAGGAAGGACTCACCACAATGCTGCCTGACCTGCTCAGTGTTTCCAGCGTTTTATCTTCCTCCCGAAGACTGCAATCAACTTAAGTGTTTGTTTTACTCTCAGATGCTTAACACAAAACATTAGCAATCTGATTGCAGAAACTACAAAGGAGAACTGAAAAAGGCAAGAGGAGGGGCAAAGCTAGTTATGAGTATAAACTAGCAAGTCAAAAAGGGATCCCAGCTGTCTCTTTCATACACATGTATTTGGCGGGGGGGGGAAGGAATGCTCAAAGTCGAGAATTAATCTACTCCAAATGGGATGCAACCAAAGTTATTAATAGGAGTCAGGATGGGGACAGTGGAGGCTCTGGCCACAATCTTCTCATCCCTCCTTTTTACTGGAATTGTGCCAGAGGACTGCCAATGAACTTGTGTTGAAAAAGGTGAGGGGGATAAACTGAGTGTAGGTCAGTCAGCTTAACATTGTTAGTAAGGAAACCTTTAAAGACAATAATATAAACTAAAATTGACTGTAGTTGGGAAAAATATGAAGTTAAAAAATGATAAATTATTAATGGTAAATCATATTTGACGGCAGATTGTGGAAGGAACAGAGAGGGATGAGACGGATATGCATATCAATTTACAAAAGGCATTTGATGAAGTACATAAGAGATTTACTCACAAAATTTAAGACCATTGATTAAAGGGCTAATGGCAGTGAATTGGCCATGTTAAATTGCCCGTAGTGTTAGGTAAAGGGGTAGTAGGGGAATGGGTGGGTTGCGCTTTGGCGAGTCGGTGTGGAACTGTTGGGCCGAAGGGCCTGTTTCCACACTGTAAGTAATCTATGATATATACAAGTTAGCTAAAGTTCAAAAGTAGAATTGTGACAGACAGTTGTTTTTCTGACTAAAGAAAACTGTGCAATGGTAACCCCAATGGTTGATGTTAGGGCCATTGCTCTTTTTGATGTTGATTCACGATTTGGACCCTCAAATAGAAGAGATTATTTCAAGGTTTTTTATATTATCAGACGAAGTAAATAGTGAGGAAGATGGTAAAATAATTCAGGATGAGATTGAAAATAGATCAACATGCTGGTACATGAAGTTTAAAGCAGAAAAGTGCCAAGTGATGCATTTTGGTAGTCAGGGAACTACAAGTTAAATGGTCCAACCTTAAAGTCTGTGGAAGAACAGGGAAGTTTGCTGTGTACTTACAGAAATCTTTGAGGTGGTTCAAGAGGTTAAGAAGGTTGTTTAAATAAGTAAATAAGATCATTAGCTTCATAAACAGAGACATAAAATACAAAAGTGAGAAGTGATACTAAACCTTGATAAGTTACTAGTAGGTCTCAGCTAGTGTTCTGAGGAAGGGTCACCAGACCCAAAACGTGAACGGTCATTTCTCTTCATGGATGCTTTCAGAGTAGCTGAGCTTTTCCAGCAATTTCTATTTTTGTTCCCAGCTTTGTGGACAATCAAAGCTTAGAATTTGTGAAAGGTGATTTACTAGAAACGTGTCCAAAATGTCTGATTTTGGTTTGGTGGCAAGACTAGAGAAGCTAGATTTGCTCTCCATAGAGCTTGAAGGTTAAAGGGAGATTTAACAGAGCTTTTGAAAAGACTAAGTAACCAGATGACACAGATTTAAAGGTAAGCAGTAAAAGAACCAGATGAGAAGTCAGCTTTTTTGGTATGCAGTGAATTATAATGATCTAGAGAATTCTGCTGATACTGTGGTGGAAGCAGATTTAATAATAACTTTCAATAAGGAACTGGATAAATATTTGAAGCAAACGTTTTTGTAGGCAACGAGGGAATTGGGCTAATTCAACAGTTCTTCCAAACAGCCTCACTTACAGGATAATTCTATGAAAAATAGCATTTTATGCACAAGAATCAAACATTAACTAAACTGAATTTTAATTTCTCAATTTAATGTATAAAATGCATAAAAAGGACTTTGTGAGGACATCATGGCTTTCTTCTAAAAAGCTAAACTCAATCTTAAGTACAATTTACATTATAAAATGATTTCACAGTCTAACACTGGCTCTGTTTTAAAATGTACGAGTCTGTGCTTTTACATGTATGCATGGTTGAATAGCTGGTGCTAAGAAAATCAGATTATTTCAGCAACATCAGTAAATGTATAAAGACAGCAATTCTTTGCTCAGCTTTGCATTTATAATAGAGAGAACACTGAACATTAGCTGCCATTTATTCAAAAACTCATTGCACTCGAGTCCTTGAGCAACTGAGGAAAGCTCTCTTTTATTGTGAAGACATTGTGTACTTAAAAACTGCTAACCTTTAGGGAAAAAAAAGGCAACTCAAAACTGTAAAAGGGGTCAGAAAAGGATGGAGATCTGGTAAAGATAACTATACCTTCTGTACAGAGTGATACAAATGAAAGACCATTGATCAAATATATATTTCTACTAGATTCTGTATTCATAATGAGAAGTTTAAAAATATACATATCCAAACTTGGACTGCCACTGATAGTATGTTGACTTATGGGCAGGAAACAGAGAATGAGGTTAAGGAGTTCTTTTTCAGCTTCGTGATCAGCGGAGTTCCACAGGGATCAATACTGGGACTGGAAATGTTTACGTTACATAGATTAATGACTTGGAAAAAGTGAATGCACTGTAGTCAAATTTGCAGATGCCATGAAACTAAATGGAAAGGTAGGTTGAGAGAGAGAGAGATACAAATGGTTTAGAGAGATTGTGATAAGTTATGTAAGTGGGAAAAAAGTTGGCATGTGGAGTATTTTGTGGGAAAATGTGAAGTTGTTCATTTTGGAAGGGAGAAAAAAAACTGAATATATTTGAATGTGGGAAAACTGCATAAAGCTGCAACACAAATGGACTTGGGGATACTTATACACGAAACATAGCTAGCACACAGGTGCAGCAGGTAATCACACAGGCGAATGGAATGTTGGCCCTTATTTCAATGAGGTTGGTGTATAAGAGTAAGGGAGTCTTACTGCAACTTTACAAGATGCTGGTGAGATCACATCTGGAGAACTGAGAACAGTTTTGGCTCCCTTATTTAAGGAAAGATTTCATTTCATTGGAGACAGTTCAGAGAATGCTCACAAAGATGATCCTCAGTATGGAAAGATTGTCTTATGGATAAAGATTAAACAGGTTGGGACTCTACCCAATGGAATTTAGAAGAATGAGGGGGGATTTCATTGAAACATAGAGTGGGCTTGACAGGGTAAATGCTGAGCCAATGTTTCCCCTCATGGGTGAGCATAAGACGAGAGGGCACAGTCTCAGAATAAAGAGGCACCACTTTAAGGCAGAGATGAAGAGGAATTTCTTCTCTCAGAGGGTTCAGTCTCTTTGGAACTCCTTGGCACAGAGGGCTGTGGGGGCAGAGTCCTTGTGTACATTTAAGGTTGGAATAGATAGATTCTTGACCAGTAGGGGAATCAAAGGTTATATGTAAAGCTGAAAATGTGTTGCTGGAAAAGCGCAGGTCAGGCAGCACCCAAGGAGCACCCGAAACGTCGATTCTCCTGCTCCTTGGATGCTGCCTGACCTGCTGCGCTTTTCCAGCAACACATTTTCAGCTCTGATCTCCAGCATCTGCAATCCTCACTTTCTTCCGGTTATATGGAAAGGGCAGGAAAGTGGATGTGAGGAATATTAGTCTTACTGAAAGGCTGAGGGGACTGCTGTCCCTATTTCTTATGTCTTAGTGGAGGTTGCACACCTGCCACAAACCATTCAAAAAAAGATAGTGGATTCTAGATGCTATCAAGTAAAAATAATGCAAGTGTAAAGTCTCCCAATGTTTCTCTGCCAGAGGTGCAGGTGCCCTTGAGACCAGAAAATGGTTCTCACCTTTCTAAAATGGAGAAAAATATGTAAAATAATAGTTTTTGATACATGGTATTTTGCAACAACCATACAAAATTACTCAAATTATTGGGCAAGATTACATTTCCAAGTTCCTTCCAAAGGCAAAAACAGCAGCAAAATGGACCCTTATTTTTATTCATTCATGGGATGTGAGCATCCTGGCTGCGCCAGCATTTATTGTCCATCTCTCAGTACACTTGAGATGTCAGAGAGTTGCCTTCTTGAACCAGTGTAGTTCACGTGATGTAGGTACACCCAAAATTCTGTGAGGAAGGGACCTCTGGGATTTTGACGCAGTGACACTGAAGGAACGGTGATATATTTCCAAGTCAGGATGGTTAGTGGCTTGGAGAGGAACATTAAGGTAGATGGTACACAGTACTGCTTATGAACATTGGTGGTGGAGGGACTGGATGCTTGTGGATGTGCTGCCAATCAAGTGGTCTGCTTTGTCCTGGATGGCATCAAGCTTCTTGAGTATTGTTGGAACTCCAGGATTGAAGCTTATTCTAAAGTAGACAGACCATATTCTAAACAAGCACTCATTCTTCGCATAATTCGGTCATGTCAGACCAATCAGTAACGAGGGCTGTAATTATGACAGGAGCACTGAGAGTTGATTTAGGAACTAGGACAAGGTAATTGAGGTTAGGTTAGAACCACAGCTAGCATTACCATATAAGTATTTATGCTCTATAAATGCAAAGTGGATAAAGCTCCTAGACAGACAGCTCTCCTGATGAAAATAATATTTTCCGTGCTGACTATTTGAATTCACTTACCAAGCATACAGATTTGCTTGCGGATGAAAGTCCAGCGCCGTCAATCCTTTTACAGTCTGAATTACATTCACTGACTCAGGCATCCGCGGGTCAAAAAATCGCACATCTCCATTTACACTTAATTGAACAGAGAAGAGCACATTAAGCTGACACAAATTACTCAGTTAGGCAACGTGCAAGAAATGGGATCATATTATGGTGGTAAGAAAATATAACTAGAACACTTAATATTTCACTAACTTTATCATTCAATTACTGGATTATGTATGAGTTTTTTCTGTGATGGGACACCATGTGATGCCAAATTCAATTAAAAAACAAAGATCTCACCTCCCTGATGAATATGTCCATTAAAAAAAACTGAAGGTATTTTTAATTAATCACTAACATTGCATCAAACTTAATGATTTACAGTATATTACAAACACAAAACCCATCATGAATGCAATTATATCTACACATGATAGATCTTTACAGTTCAAATACGTAATCCAACTCTAAATAAAGAGTATAGAAATATCAATCCTTTATTACCTCACAGTGATGATATTGCCTTCAGGAGACTTCTGTAGATAGGTTTTTACCACCCATGCAGCATGTTCCCTGTAAGTCATTACACGGCTGTAAAATAAAATCCACGTCAATAACCAAAGTGCAATTCCCCCTCACAGGCAAAGAATACAAAATACTGCATTCACCAAGAGCTGAACAAATGTTAAAGATAATGACTGCAACAGCTTCACATTTAGTACCCAGTGTTAACATTAATTATTCTCAGGACAGGCATAACTTACCTAGATGTAACATCATATGCCCATTACATATCCCCAAGATGCAACTTAAAGATTCACTCTTTCGCATGGTGATATTTTAATTTCTTATCCTATAGCATGCCAGAAAAACTAATCATTTAGCAGTGTGTTGTGAAATTGTGCCCAACAGGAACTGGAGTTAAACCTTAAGCAAATGAACTTCACTTCCAACCGGTATAATGCCAGGAAAGCGGCCACTTCTGTGTTCGCTTTTTTACTTTGGTTCAGAACAAAAAGACAGTATTGTTAGCAACTACTACACACTGTTCAGTCACAGGTGTTCAAAAAGAGCATTAAGAAAATCATATAACTTTTAAACAATTGAGAGGAAACTAAAAAACAATTATTGTAACCTGAATATTCAGGATTTTTAAAAACATAAATGGAACTCACCACTGCCAGTAGCCTGGTTCAAAGCCAGCACTCTGGCTTCATTCAGCAGACATAAACTATCCAGTGAAGAAGTGTGCATTATCGCAGGCGGTGGTTTTCAGGTAAGATAAACTGAGTTTCCAGCTGCCTGCGCTGGGTGTTTGAAACGATGCCATGGTGCCTCAAAGAGGAGCAGTAGAATGCTGTCACTGGCTTACCCGGCTAATATCATTGGAAGTTATTAGGTGTTTACTTATCTCAGCATCATCATCGTTTATCAAAGTAACAACAATCACCACATTTTAAACAATTAATTAGTGGTGAAGTGTTCTCTGACGCCCTGACAATGGAGAAGAAATTTTACTCAAGAATTATGATTCATCTCCCTTGTTTAAACGTGGCTTGCTTATCTTGTGATGCAATTGGTTTTGCACAGCTGTATGCAGCTAAATTAGGTTTATTACCCTGCCTCAATTACTACCTACTGCTTTCAATTCCATTTCCCCACATAGCTGGGCTCTGTAACCTTTCAAACTCAGTTGAATTTCACTTTTGCTCCTTCACAATCTGAAGTAAACTTCTAAAATTATACTGAATGTGACTTATCTAACAGAACAAACATAAAAATGAAATATAGTATTGACTAAACATAACAGATGCTAGAATAAAGCATGTAGCTAGGTAACAACTGAATAATAGAAGATTAGAAACTAATTTCTAGCTTTGAATAGCTAATAACAAAATGAGATTTCAAATGCTATTGAATATAACACACAATAAAGATATTCCCTCCAAAGGAATTCTTCTATAGCAATCTTCTTTCTCTCGAAAGAATGTGGCTAAAAAGCTGGCTCAATTTATTAAAAAAGTTGTTAATTTTTAGATTAAATTGGCAACTTAATCAATCTTTGTTGTTTAGAACAAGAAAATTTACGGAAAGCAGTACTGATTTCTGAAATCATTGGGTAAAAGTTTCATGCTGATAAAGCCAATCGGCACCATGCTAATACTGCAATTTGAATTTCTACTACCGGTAGTGTCCTGACCACAAGACAAATTTTCTGTGAAAAAGTCCCACAAGAGTGAGCAACATGCAAAAAGTTGGAGGGTACGTAGAAACTTACACACAAGCAGTTATTTTTGAAGAGGTATTTATCTGAACACTCCATATTCCCCACTAGTCTGTATGAGCCACCTGCTTAGAACATTAATGGCTAGAAAACATGGGTACTTTACTCTACATTTCAACTTTTGGTAATGATCAGAAGCAAAATTCACTGCAGAAACAATGGCTGTGCTGGCACAGCAGCAACAAAGCAAGTTAAATTCTAACCACTTAGCCATGCTGCACAATGTCATAGAATCATAGAGATGTACAGCATGGAAACAGACCCTTCGGTCCAACCTGTCCATGCCGACCAGATATCCCAACCCAATCTAGTCCCACCTGCCAGGACCCAAGATTTAAAAAACGAACACCTGAACTGAAACCTACCATTCACTGGGAGCCATTCTCCGATCGTAGATGCGGACTGAGCCATCCCCAAGGCCACTCACTATTA
Organism: Chiloscyllium plagiosum; assembly: GCF_004010195.1. Lineage (NCBI taxonomy): Eukaryota > Metazoa > Chordata > Chondrichthyes > Orectolobiformes > Hemiscylliidae > Chiloscyllium > Chiloscyllium plagiosum. The sequence goes on along the minus strand of NC_057733.1, from coordinate 45,358,705 downwards.
GGGAACGAGTAGAATCACAGGAAAGACTCGTCACACAACTGTCTGCCCCAGTTGGAATATCCTACAGAACAAACAAGACATTTTTTGATGCTTAAAAGAAAAGAGAAAGAAGAAAACACATTTTTAAATACAGCCCTTCAGATTCTCAAGATATGTCAAAGGAATGAAGAACTTGGAAAAAGAGTCACTTTTAATCTGTAATTTAAAAAAAACTGGATGACACCTTGTGCACAGTAGGTTCCACAACAGCGAATGAAATGAACAATTTTAATATGTGGTCCTCCTGGTTGAAGGAGGCATGTTGAGCCAGACACTGGAGTTAACACCATGGAGTTTAATCTTATTTCTGTCCTTCAAAAGGACTAAAAACTCAGTTACTTCAGAATTCAGGTAAGAGGTTCAGACTTTAATTTCTTGCCTGCACTAGGTTCTGCTTTTCAGACAGGCATAACATCATTTAAGTACACATTCAAAGTTTTTCAGACTCACTGCACGCAATTTTGAAGTAGACAAAAACAGAGGTAGTACAGATATTGTTGCGGTGCATATTTAAGAAAACAATTGAAACATACCCAAAAGCTTTTTCTCCCGTCAAATGAGGATGATGTGAACGAACAGAAAAAAATTTTACAAAACCATCGGAATAAGTGGTTCACTGCTAAACAGTGAATATCATTTCTCTCTGTTGTAAGATTTAACATCTTTGAGCTCCCTATCAGCTATATAGAACTGTGTGGATTGGTATTTTAGTTTAGCAATGAAAACAAAACTTTGAAAAATAATCTATATCCAATAATATTAGAAGGTGGACCTTATAAAATCTTGACAATCTGGATCAATGAAGATTGTAATAAACTAAAAATTATATGCTGTAATTGGAGATAAATTCATTGACCAAGACCTGCATGATGCATTAGTTAGCAAGATATTGCACAAAGCAGCAGAAACTAAATATATGGGTTTCAGAACAGAATTGAGAAAAGTGGTTACTGAGAGATAATTATGTCATTTGTATTAAGTTTCATATTATCAGTTTTGCTATGCCAGGTAATGCATAATGTAGTGCTACGCTTTGCACCATTGCTTTAAGTCCCGCTATTCCACAAGTCACTACAGAAAATTTGCATGTTTGTAAGTACTTACAAAAGCTTATCCCTCTAAATATGTCTGAAATACACATGGAAAGACTGCACATACACATGAAGTCTCATGAATGAATCAAATTGGTTGAAGGATGACATCTGTGAAACTACAACTTCAGGAAGAGACCAAAACTAGTCGTTGAGTTCATCACACTCCTGGCCAAAAATGCTTCATGATTTCGATTTCCAATACTCCTGGGTCGCCACAAAAGTTATTGATTTAGTCAAAGTACACCAAGTCCCAATTTCCCCGTCTGATGGAGTCAGGTTAACAAAAAACATCATACTTAACAAGAATAACCGTTTATGACAAATAGTTTGTCTGTGGCTAGAACCTATGAGCTTTCAACATATAGTTCTACTGGTTGAAAGTTTAATCCCCTTTTAAACTGCCATACACCACAGGCACTGAAACAAAATAAAAACATTGGTGTTTTGGGAGAGTGAAAGAAACTGGGAAACAATTCAATAGAACTAGTTCATAGGTAGCAAGGGGCATTTCCCTGGTACACCCTGTCCGCACGTAGTGAGACAAATGTAACTCAGCCAATTGATGCCCATCAGTTTATGTTCAATCTTCAGCAGCATGATGGATAATGGCATCAAAGCACTAAGAACTGGCTCTTAGTAAACAATGATCTATTCATTGATGCCTGCATTTGGATTCTGTCAGATCTACGAAGCTCCTCATCTTATCGTCATCTTGGTCCAAACATGGACAAATTATCTGTACTTGAGTGGAAAGGTAATGATAACTACTCTTGCTTTAAAGGCAACACTTTACCAAGTCTGGCCTCGTAGAAACCTAGCAAAACTGCAGGCAGTGAGAGTTGGGGAAAATTCTCTGCTGGTTCGGATCATAACTAACACAAAGGAAAATGTTTTCTGGTTGTTGGAAGCTAAACCTTACTCCAAGAGTACCTCTGCGAGAGTTCCTCAGGGTCACGTCCTAGACCCAGTCAACCTCAGTACTTTGTCAATGACCTTCCCTCCATCATTAAGTCCAAAACCATTGGCAATTCCTCGGATATTGTAACAATCCATATCAATCTGGAGTAACACTTGGACCATGGGCTGATCAGTAGCAAGAAACATGTATGCCGCACAAGTGCGTGGCAATGACCACCCCCAACAAGAGAGAATCTAATCAGCACCTGTTAGTATTCAATGGTATTAACATTGCTAAATCTCCCTCTATCAATTTCCTTAGGTTTGTATTTAACCAGAGACTGAACTGAATCATCCAAATAAATACTCTGCACAGGAACAGGTCAGAGATTTTGAATTCCACGGTGACTAACTCAACTCTTGTCGCACCAAAGCAATATGCAAGGCACAAGTCAAGAGTATGATAGAATGCACTTTACTTGCCAGGATAAGAGAATGTCCAGCAACACTCAAGAAACTTGACACCATCCAGGCAAAAGTGGTCTGCTTGATTGTCAGAATACCCAATATTTTCAATGTTCATATCCTCCGTCACCAATGCAGAATAGTTTTTCTCTGTGCTGTGAACGAGGTGCACTGCAATAGCTTAGACCAGTGCCTTCCAAATCCACAACTGCTTCCACATGGAAGGACATGAGCAACTAATATATGGGAACACCATTACCTGCAAGGTCCCTTCCAAATCCTACACCATGCTGACTTGGAATTACATCACCTTTTAGCGTCATTGAATCAAAGTCCTGGAACTCATTCCCTTACAGAACTGTTACTGTAACAACACCGCATGGACTGCAGCAGTTCAAGAAGGCAGCTGGCAACCACCTTTTCACAGCAATAAGGATTAAATGCTAGCCGAGGTATCAATGTTCACATCCTGTAAATGAATGAATGAAAATTGAATTTCCTTTGTATTTGGTGCACTGCCAATTGCTTAACTATGTCAGCAACAATCCTAAATGTTAGGACATTGTTACCAGTTGATTTTCCTTCTTCAAGCAGCCAGAATCACTGGCTTAAGTATATCTACTGTTGCAAAAAAAAATCAGCATACCTGTATTTAAAATTTTTAGAAAACTTGTGTTTTGTATGATTGTAGAAAAATTGATTTATTTCAAGTTTTGTTCAAATGTCTGGAGTGAATATGTCATTGAAAGGTATGAGCTTTGGAAATGTTTAAAAATGGCTTTCTAGATATCATATAACAGGTGCTTGCTCTGCTATAGATCCCAGTGGAGATTGTTGTAATGTAAGGTATCTGATTTATTTACATTTTAATATTATTTTTACAGTTTGGATTTTGAACTAGTGCCATGTGAGCTTTCATTTGTGTGTATGTATAATTGGCAGTATTTCTAGAGGTTTTAAAATAAACAGTATGAGTGAAAGGAGAATCTCTTGGGATGATAACAGAAATTTGTTTGCTTTAGGATAGTTTCATGTGCAGACAGAGTAAATGTTAAAGAGCATTAGTTTGCTCTTTAAGCTTTAGTTTAAAATTAGTTAAAAGCATCAGGAATTGGTTTTGTTTTCTTCGCTGAGGGAAAATTCCATAGCTTGAAAAGCCTTTGATTTCAATTTGTAGAAGTCCTGGTTGACGTTAAGTATGTGAAGCAGTTTCTCCAAGAGAAAAGGCATAAGTTCAGAAAAGTTAGAAAACAGTTACCTCAGTATAAGGGTTTTATTGAAAATTCCAGACCAGAAGTGTTTCAGTCAAACAAAGGGGATTATTTGTTGCTTCCCAAGACTTACTGTTCTTCAGGTTCTTTCATTTCTGTGCAGGATCTACTGGGCAATTGACACACTAACTACTTGAAAAAGGCAACAGCTTACAGCAACAGGTGGGAGAAAATAACTGGCCTTCTTCATGCTTCAGGTACTATAGAAAAATAAAGACATAGGATCGGCTCTCCTAGAAGTCTGGAGACTTCACCCCTCTCTATGGTAAATACCAAAACTGTTCACCTGCCCAGGTGCCAGAGGACTGTTGTTCAACTTCCAACATCCATGACAAGTCACATCTGTACAAACCGATCAACAGTCTGTTGCTGGGCAAACCTCACTCTGTACACTTAGACATTGGTGCCAGGTTATCACATCTCTCTTCCCCACTGCTTAAAGCAGCAGTGTGAACACAATTCACAATGAGATCCAGCAACTTAAAAGTGCAGCAATTCCTTCGACAATCCTTGACTTTAAAACAGTCCTTTTCCCATTTCAGTCCACAATCAAAATAAAGGCCAAATAAAAATACACAGTCTTTACAATCTAACTATTCTGTAAAAACCTTCACGATACTGTTGGTTCTTTTAAATCTGTGCAAACAATTTCTCTCCTGTTTATTCTGCCCAGATTCCTTGTGATTTATTAACACCTTAATCAAACATTCTTTCAACCTTGTCTTCCCACAAGAACACCAATTTCTCCAATTTATCCAAGCAACTGATGATTCTCAAACCTAGAACCAATCTCTTAAAACTTTTCTGGACCCTTCTGTAAAACCTGCGCACTCTTCATTAAAGTATGTTGTCCAGAATCGGATACAATGACCCTATTGAGCCCAAACGAGCATTTTAAAAGGTTTACCATAATTGGTAACTGCAAAACAAAAGAAAGTACTAAAGAAGTTTCTATCATGCAGGGACTGATAAAACAACACAGCAAACTGCTCCATTGCTTTGATTAATTTAACACCAAACAGGGTACCAATTACAGCATGAAAACATGACCAAACAGACCAACAACTGGAAACTATTGTGGCCTCAAATCTTCTTTCCTTCTGTTTGCCAAGGCTTTAGAATAGCCAACTGGCATTTAGAAAGAGGAACATGCAAGCTGTGAATGTGATTTATTGTTACAGGTTTAGGGGCAAAGCTATGTATTAACACACTACTAGACTACATTTCCCATAGTTTTACAGTAAATAACTAGAATTTACACATTTGACAAAAATTCCCAACAACAAACCAATACATGCAATAGGAATACTGCTACAAAGCGAAGACTGCAAAGCTGACCCACCAAGGATATCCCAAACAGTTTAAATAGTTTTGAGACCCAGATACAACTTTGAGAATACAAAATGCACTGGGTGCGTAGTCCATAGAAACACCTGACACGTTAAACATAGGCAGCATGTTGGAATGCCAGGGACTAAGTCCTATAATTTGAGAAAAGTGACTGGACTTTATGGAGGCATTGGGTCTCGGCTATTGACTGGAGATGCAGAAAGAGAAGAGTGGCATTTCCTCTGGGAAGACCCATTGGCATTAAATGCTACTCAAGCACTTACGCAGCCAGTGGTAGCCTCTCCTGAAAGTTAGTATCCTGGGGCACATATTACACGTGCTGAAGGCTGCTAGCCAGTCAGAAACCAAACAGTTCCTCTGGATACAGCAGGATCAACGTGGAGGCCCTAGCTTCTGCTGGAAGCATATCTATGGGGACCTAGGCCACAGGTAAGTAATGGTGGAAGATGCTTTGTGGGAGAGCAGGGTACTAGTTGCAGGGTGAAGAGTGAATGGATGTCAGCAGCAGGCTATGGCACTGGATCTCAGCGGTTATAGAGTCATAGAGATGTACAGTATGGAAGCAGACACTTCGGTCCAACCCGTCCATGCCGACCAGATATCCCAACCCAATCTAGTCCCACGGCCAACACCCTGCCAATATCCCTCCAAATCCCTCCTAATCATATATCCATCCAAATGCCTCTTAAATGGTGCAATTGTACCAGCCTCCACCACTTTCTCTGGTAGCTCATTCCATACAGGTACCACCCTCTGTGTAAAAAAGTTGCTCCTTAGGTCTCTTTTATATCTTTCCCCTCTCACCCGAAACCTAAGCCCTCTAGTTCTCTCACTATTTCCACAAGACATGCACACAGACCTTCCCCCTGGGTTGATATCAGTAGCAGTGGGTTGAGGCCCTTTATTAGTTATTAATTGGCCACTTAAGGGCCTCACTTTGCATGGATTTAGTGGTCAACAAGGAACTTCCTGCCACTGATTTTATTTTGGTAAAGGCAGGCAGGAGATGGGGTTCAGGCATGTCACCAACTTCCCTAATTCAAAGCTCTCCCCATCTCCAAAATACCATGTGAGAAACTGTAAAAGGTTCGTATTTCAGAAAATCAAAATTAGCTGCCACCTTATTATTATACATATATTGATGAACAAAGCTCATGATTTTCTATGTCTGACATGGATTCATGACAAACATATCTTTGCTGCTACACAAGTCTTAGCTGAAGGACTTTCCCCTAGAAGCGAATGCCTTTGGTCAATGTAGACTATGGCATTCTCAGAATCTTCTTGCTAGCTGACAGAGGTGCCTTTGTAGAGCATGCACACCTATTATGAACAAAGGCCACTCAGACAGTCTGTCAATTGTTCACCTTAAGCAACAATAATGAAATTGCTTTTTGAAGATCTCGGTTGGGCATCGTTGCACTTCAGTTTGAAAAAATATCAATGTCAGGGACTCTTCTGAAACAGCAACATTTAATAAAAACAAGGTAAAAACAATGACAGCAGCTGCTGGAAACCAGATTCTGGATTAGTGGTGCTGGAAGAACACAGCAGTTCAGGCAGCATCCGAGGAGCAGTAAAATCGACGTTTCAGGCAAAAGCCCTTCAGGAATAAAGGCGGAGAGCCTGAAGGGTGGAGAGATAAGCTAGAGGAGGGCGGGGGTGGGGAGAAAGTAGCATAGAGTACAATAGGTGAGTGGGGGAGGGAATGAAGGTGATTGGTCAGGGAGGAGGGTGGAGTGGATAGGTGGAAAAGAAGATAGGCAGGTAGGACAAGTCATGAGGACAGTGCTGAGCTGGAAGTTTGGAACTCGGGTGAGGTGGGGGAAGGGGAAATGAGGAAACTGTCCTCCCTGACCAATCACCTTCATCCCCTCCCCCACTCACCTATTGTACTCTATGCTACTTTCTCCCCACCCCCACACTCCTCTAGCTTATCTCTCCACCGTTCAGGCTCTCTGCCTTTTATTCCTGATGAAGGGCTTTTGCCCGAAACGTCGATTTTACTGCTTCTCGGATGCTGCCTGAACTGCTGTGTTCTTCCAGCACCACTAATCCAGAATTTAATAAAAACAAGTTGTGCATATACATGGTGGGGTAAATGCAGCCCAAAGTTTGGACTGCCTCATCACCTTTAATTAGTGAGATAATTCATGCAAGCAGTTTTTACCTGTATTTTTGTCTCTCGGTCTGTGTCCCAGATACGAATAATGCGGACATCTCCTGAAGTCATTAAGAGACCAGTCTCCTGTTCCCAGTCCACAACCATGCCAGCACCTGAAGGAAAGTAAAAAACAGGTTCATCACTGGTTTAATATGATACATACTGTGCTGAGGTCAAGTCAGTCCCATAAGACATTTTTGCAGCATGTACTCATATGCAGTCAAGTTCCAGTGTTTAAATGTGGTGAGCCAACAATTCTGACTGAAAACCTGAAATTTGCAAGCATTTGATCTTTTAAATATGACAACCATTTGATTAAAAAAAGGTTAGGTTTGATATAAGTAGATATTTAGAGCAAACCCAATCTATACTAAAAAGTCTTGTTAATTTTCCTGTACTATCTGCAATGTTGTTCAAATTACAGCAAGGAAAATGGGTTACCACACAAGTGAGACAGCACGACTGAAGTGCTCTCAAATCAATTTCACAAATTGAGTTGTCCTTTCAACTACTGGGTTAATGTACTTCTTTCCACTACTGTCCATTTCCTTATTTTAAAATATCATGGGTGACACAAACAAAATTTTGAAAAGGTTATTTTATACATTATGAGCAACAAGTGCATGGGACCTGGTCTTGTAATGACTTCAGGGATGAATGTATTGCTTTTCCTTCTACTTAGCTTGATTCGTATGAAAGCGCCCATTATTCATTCTTGGTGAGCCTTGAACTGAATGGCTTGTTACAGCCATTTCTGAACAATTGAAAGTCAATCACATTGCTGTGGAGTCACATCTAGGCCAGTCCAGGCGAGGACAATAGAGTTTTTTTTTTCCAAAGGAGATGAACTAGAAGGGATTTTATGAGTCAGTGATAGCCATCAAACTATGAGCATGGAGACTAACTCAATTCTACATTTTTATTAATGTACATTTGAATTACACCAGCTGTGACCAGCATTAACTGTGGTTCTTTGAGTCACAGATCTGATGATATCACCAATGCAACGTCATCTACCTGTAATGACCATTAATTCAGTCAGCCTTTTGTCCTCTGCATGTATACATTTCAAATGTTTCAAAAATTCAAAATTACCCTCTTTACCAAAAGTACCTCTGTTCTCGATCAAGAACACAGTGTACACAATTAATTCCACAGAATCAGTAATTATTAGATTCTAATTAGAGATAAAGCAACTTATGCAATTAGCCAATGCCATATATACATCTTAAATTGCTGCTGTGCCATTCATAATTTGTGTTGGCATTACACGTTGCAAATTTTCTGGAATCCTTTATTTTCTATCTACTCTGCTTGATTTGTGTGAAAGCCAGTTTCTCTCATCTGCTTGATAATATCTACCATTTCCCGAGAGAGAATGTAAACATGCAGCCTATTTCCAACCATCTGTATGGGGCTTGCCTGAATTTCTTACAACGCTTGCCTAATTGTCTTTCCTGAAAGCAAGGCACTTAGTTCAAATAAAATCAACATGTTATTCTGCGAATGACAAGTATATACAGGTTGCCCATTTTGGGACACAGCACACAAGAACATTAATGACTTACATCCTGGGGTATTCCATCTTTAAAGAAACTACAAGATAAAATGAACTACCAAAGATAGAGTGTTTAAAATCCCTCAGGGCATCCTACTTGCAGTGCATGCAGAGTGTGGGCAGGCAGTGCATTGAAGATTAGGGAATCCCTGCAGTACTCCGGATCTGTTGTTATAACTGATTAATTTGTAAAGCACTACCAACCACCCACACAAAATAAAATGTTCAGAATGCCAGAGCATAGCTCCTACACTACTCACAATGCATTGCTTTTGCAGGTTCATCTATTATAGTGAGTTATTTGGCATATTGCTTTGACTTGCAGTACTAATATTAAGGCTACGTATAATTAAATATGTTCGTTCAGCAAAGGTATGCTCTTTCCAAAGTTAAAAATCACAATGCCAGGTTATAGTCCAACAGGTTTAATTGGAAACACACTAGCTTTCGGAGCATTGCTCCAAAAGCTAGTTTGCTTCCAATTAAACCTGTTAGACTTAACCTGGTGTTGTGTGATTTTTAACTTTGTACACCCCAGTCCAACACCAGCATCTCCAAATCATGCTCTTTCCAGTTAGGCATTTGAGTTATAGCCAGAACACCATACCACTGAGAACTAATTGGATATTACTCGAAAATGGAATACCCACTTGCAAAAAGATAGTCTATTCCTTGCAGAATTTCAATCAAACTAGCTTTACTAGAAATAATGGAATGTAATAATATTTTAATATGACCACCAGACAAAATATTTATTTAGTCTTTATTTGACTCCCTACCACTGCACAATTAGAGTGCTGGAGATCATCTCAACTTTTCGCTTCGCTGCTGTTTATCTTGCAGGAATGCCAGTGTGGAAGAGCTTTAGCCAACATTTCTGTCATAGTTTCAAGCTGACTAATCACAGCTATTCTTATCTTACTTCCTTTTTGTTTGCAACATTTGTTTACAGACACTTTGTTCAAACAAAGTCCACACCCAACCTGTTCTATCTTTTCAGAAGCTGGTGGAGCTGTTTGTTTACAACTAGGGCGGCACAGTGGTTAGCACTGCTGCCTCACAGCGCCGGAGACCCGGGTACGCGCCTCAGGCAACTGACTGTGTGGAGTTTGCACGTTCTCCACATGTCTGCGTGGGTTTCCTCCGGGTGCTCCGGTTTCCTCCCACAGTCCAAAGATGTGCAGGTCAGGTGTATTGGCCATGGTAAATTGCCCGTAGTGTTAGGTAAGGGGTGAAATGTATGTAGGGGTATGGGTGGGTTGCGCTTCGGCGGGGCGGTGTGGACTTGTTGGGCCGAAGGGCCTGTTTCCACACTGTAAGTAATCTAATCTAATCTAATCTAAAATTAGAGTTTTGATTTCTTCATCATCATATTACACGATGCTCTATTCAGAGCACTGATTCTTGACTGGAATAGAACAGAATGAAGGTCTTGTGGCCCTGTGGGGAGCATCTTTGCCTCTGAGCCAAAAACTCCAGCTGTAAATCCCATGAGTACATACAGTTCAGGATTGAATGCACACTAAATGCAATGGAGGCAGAGAAGGTTGACGAAACAAATACTCGGAATGAGCAGAGTGTCTTATGAGGAAATGCTGGTCAGGTTGGATCCGTATCCACTGGAGTAGAGAAGAGTAAGAGGTGATTTAATTAAAAAATATAAAATTCTGAGGGGTCTGTACAGCATTGATGTGGAGAGGTTTTCTCCTATGGAAGAACCAAGGAGTCTGGATCACTGTTGCAAAGATCACTATTTTAAAGTAGAAATTAGACTCTCTTTTTCCCTCTTAGAAGGTGGTGGAGTCCTCAAATACATTTAAGGCAGATATAGATAGATTGTTGTTAAGCAAGGTTATCAGGGATAGGCAGGAAATGGGTTTGAGGTTACAATCAAATCAACCATGATCTTACTGAATTGCAGATTGGGCCTGAGGGGCTGAATGGCCCACTTCTGCTCCTGATTTGCCTGTTCATAAGAGACTTTAAAATATAATTGATAACTTTGACTTGATTTAAGTAAATAATGATTTAAATTATGGTTGGTTTAATTGTGGTTAGTTGTTAAACATATTTGCCAGGACAAGGGCTGTGTGGCCACATCAAAAATAAGGTTATTGGTTTATGGGTTTATTTGCTGTTTTATAGATCAAGTTGAGGTGTGACAATGCTTTGTGGTAAATGGCTATTACTGAGGGCATGTGTTTTTTGTTAAAAAATGGTCTTTTGACTTTTTAGATGTAGGTGAGCCATTTTAAAAGAGATGATCTTACAAAGTGTTTCACTCGGCAAAGGATGAATCAGATGACCGTGGGAAGTGAGGTTAGTAAAATGATCATTATGTTCAAAGAAACCAATCAAGAATTATGCATTTACTGCCTTCCCATCCCAACTAGTGTGCTCCGAAAGCTAGTGCTTCCAATTAAACCTGTTGGACTATAACCTGGGGTTGTGAGATTTTTAACTTTCCCATACCAAGACTGACTAGGATTTGTTCATGTGCTACACGAATTAGATGTTCAGGATGCCGCTGATTAACAAATTAACAAGGGCCAATAAAATCTGGGTTTCAGTGGTTTGATGCAGAAGCAAGGTCAAATACAGAAATTCAATCAAAGGAACTGAACAACACACCTGTGCCCAGACAACCAGTGTCACAAATTAGCGTCTTGAAGAGGATGGACTGAAGAACATTGCTTCTTAGTTAGTATCACTTCTTTTGTACTTATGATAAACTTAATAAATTCTGTTAAGGGCAACTAAACTTTAGATTAGCTCTCTCAAAATCATTCGAGAATGGTAATTGACTTGGATCTTACAATCAAAGATGAACCCCAAAATCCTACGTCAGATGATGTTGGAGATATATATTTTTCTTTTTGAATCACAGGCCTTCAAGCAGTCATTCCCTCAGATCAGCAATAATCACCAATTGATAAATACTGCATTTCATCCTGGAAAAAAAAACACTACTCAGCAACAGCCCTGCTGCAAAATTCAACTGAACATTTTCCGCTCAGCTGTCCAAGCCCAGCAAGGCAGACCTCCACCAGGGCAATACACAGTGAAGAGAATTAGCAATTTCAGTTCACTGATAGGAGAACTTTTTCTTTAACTGTGCCTTCAGGTGTGGAATGTTTTTTTTTAAAAACAGGTTTTCCCAAAGCAATGTCTCCATTCAGTTCTCTGTTTACAGAGACTGTAAATCTTTTGGGTGATATTAGCATAATTCTAACATGATATGTCTTTTTGGATATGAAAATGCTTCTATTTTAAAGTATTTAATAACTGAATTTACATGGATGTATGCTGCAGCTGTTTCTTTGTAATGCTGGGTCAAAAGAAAGACCAAGGACAACAGAAAAATACCAACTAAATATTTGAGTTTTGGCTGTTTAATAAAATGAGTTTTAACTGAACACGCAAGCGGTAATACATTTAAAATGTTCATTATTAAAGCAACATGATCATTGAATTAATTTTTTAAAGTATTTATTTCAAACTTCTATTTATATAACATCTTTTATGTAATAAAGTATGCCAAGGTACTTCACGGAGGTGTGAATATAATAAATAATACCAAGCCACATAATAAGACATTAAGCCAGACGATCAAAGGCTTAGTCAAACAGGTGGGTTTTAAATATTGTCCAAAAGGAGAAAAATGGGAAAAAGTGACAGGCATAAGGAGAGAATTCCAGATCTTGGGCCTTATATAACTAAAAGCGTAGCCACCAGTGATGAAATAATTAAAATCGACGATGCACAAGAATTAGATTAACACAGGTACCTTGGAGGGTTGTGGAGCTAGATGAAATGAGAGAAGTGTGAGGATGAGTGGTGATTTTATAGAAGTTTATAAGGGGCACAGATAAGGTTGATAGAAAAGGTCTTTCTCCAAGGGTAGGTGAGTCCAAAACCAGAGGGCATATGCTTAAGGTGAGAGGGGCAAGATTTAAAAGGGGCCCAAAAGGCAGCTTTTTCACACAGAGGGTGGTACATGTACAGAATGAGCTGCCAGAGGAAGTGATTGAGACAGATACAATTACAACACTTAAAAGGCATTTAAACAGAGATATGAATAGGAAAGATTTAGAGGGATATGGACCAAACACAAGTAAGCGGACTAGTTAAGTTTGGGATAACTGGTCAGCATGGAGAGGTTGAACTGAAGGATCTGTTTCTGTGCTGTATGACTCTATGGAGGTATATAAATGCAAGCTGTTCGAAGTGTTCAAAGAATTGGACAGTGACAATTGCATTTGCTGGAGAGTCAGAGTGGATAAAGAATGGAGCAGGTAAAAGCACAGCAGGTCAAGCAACAGAGGAGGAGAGTCTCTTCTCCTCTGCTTCTGCTTGACCTGCTGTCCTTTTTTCAGTTCCAATCTTTATCTACTCTAAGTGTTCACATGCCTGTTTTGAACAGCTGGCCAGTACCTTGATAAATGGTCCCTACTGAGAACTATCAACCCTCCTATCAGGTCAGATATCTTTAGGTGTGCTTTGGGTAAAGCACATTATTCCTCAAAACTGTGCCTTCTTAGATCTGTTTTTGTCTCATAAACAGACACAGTGAGGTCCACTTTCTACCTCAACCACCTTGGGCATTATAACATTCCTTCAATATCACATAGGGAAGTGAGCCTAATATCAAATATCAATTATAATTGATATCATACCTTTCTGTAGTACCTCCCTATCTCAAGGCATCATACATAATACATATCTGACATCACATTTGTCCAGTTTTATGTATTAGAGAATATTTTGATGTTCATATTTTTAAAGTTATCACATTAATTTGGATATGGTTTAATGACAAGAGACAGAATGGTGGTAGATGTTTTTGTGTGACTGAAGCCTGGTGTGCAGTAGTGTACCACAGGAATGTGTACTGGGCCCTTATTGTTTGTGATATTCATAAGTGATATAGCTGAGAAGATAGGGTTATGATATGCATGTTTGTGCATGACATGAAGATTAGACAAGTGGTTGATAATGAGCAAGGCGGTCTTTGGTTACAGGAGGATGTAACCAGATTATTCAAATGGACAGATCGGAGGCAGATGGAATTTAACTCTGATAAAATGTTGCATGTGGAAGAATGAATAAGACAAGGGAGCATTCAATGACACTAGGAAGCTCAAACTAACAGAGGAATCTTCGGAGTGCTAGTCCACAGATCTCTGAAGGTGGCAGAACAGGTTAATAGTGTAGTTAAGGCAGCACACAGGATACAAGCCTTTATCAGTCATGGCATAGATTATAAGAGCAGAGACATTATGTTAAAGGAGTTCAGACCTTTGGTTAGAACATAGCTCAAGTACTGTATGTCATTCTGATTAGCACACTATAGAAAGGATGTGATTGCACTGGAGGAGGTTCACCAGGATGTTGCCCAGGATGGAGCATTGCAGAAATGAAGATTATGGGCAGAATGAACAGGAAGCATCTAGTCTGCTTAGTTGAAGGGTCAATAACAAGGAGGCATAATTTTCAAGTGAAAGATGGGAGTTTTAGGGGAAATTCGAGGAAAAACTGGTTGGGTCTACAACGTGCTACCTGGAAACGTAACTTCAAGGCATCAGACATAAAACTCTGGCATCAGTTGTCTAGTTTTATGTACCAGAAAATATATTTTCAAAGTTATCACATTAGCTTGAAACCTCAACCTTTAACAAAGTACTTGGATGAGCACTTAGTGTCATAATGTTAAAAATCACACCACACCAGGTTATAGTCCAACAGGTTTATTTGGAAGCACTAGCTTTTGGAGGGCTGCTCCTTCATCAGATGGTTTGGCCACAGCGCTCCTAAAGCTAGTACTTCCAAATAAATCTGTTGGACTGTAACCTAGTGTTGTGTGATTTTTAACTTTGTCCACCCCAGTCCAACACCAGCGTCTCCAAATCTTAAAGTGTCATAACATTCAAAGCTGTGGGCCTAGTGTGGGAAAGTGGAACTACTGTAGGAAATAGTATAGACTCAAAGGCTGAATGGCCTCTTGTGTACTGTATAATTCTATGATGTTAGTTGACTGAGAGCCAACATAGGTTGGTGAGCACAAGGATGAACAATGAACATGGCTCTGTGCAAGTTTAGATGGGCAGCACAGTTCTGAACTAGTTCAGGCTTGCTAAGAGTCAAATGTGTGAATCAGAATGCAATGCATCACAGAATCCCTAGTGTGCAAACAGGTCATTCGGCCCATCAAGTCCACACTGCCCCTCTGAAGACCATCCCACCCATACCCACCCCTGTAACCCTGCATTTCCCATGTCTAATCTACATAACTTACAAATTCCTGGATCCTATGGGCAATTTCCCCTGGCCAATTCACCCTAACATGCACATCTTTGGACTGGCGGTAACTGCAGCAACTGGAGTAAACCCACGCAGACACAGGAAGCATGTGCAAACTCCCCACAGACAGTCACCTTAGGCTGGAATCCAACTGGCACTGTAAGGCAGCAGTGCTAACCGCTGAGCCACCATGCTGCCTCAGTGAGCTGAGATGGGGACAAAGTCAGACAATATTATGAGGTGGAAATATGCAGTCTTAGCTATGGTATGACTGTGGTTCTAAGCTCATCTCAGGGTCAAATAAGAAACCAAGACTGCAAACAGAGTGGCTTAGCCAGACAAGAGGAAAGTATTCAGTAGTTATGGAATGCGTTATGGAGCAGATCAAACGACCTGCAAATATGTTAAGGAGATAGCCTAGACCCTAACTTTTATCTTATTAAAAGGCAAGTATAAGGTGCTGCGTCCCAAATGTAATTCAACTGGTTGTATTACATGGCTTTAACCAAAACACACTTTATTCTTACCCTGCAGTTAAAACACAAACGAAAGAGAGAAGAATGGGTATAACTTTAATTTTATTGGAAAACTTAACAGAATAATAGATCATTTAATGACTAAAAGCAACTGTTCCAATATAGTAAATTCCCATAACCATTCCCTTGGCAAAAGCAAAGTCAGTAAAACAGACTGTCTCACGTGCAATTCTGGCATCAGAGAGAGAACCCAAACTTATAGCTACAACAGAGAGAAAGCTTCCATGACCACCTTCAAATCCCCAATAACTGCTGAAAGCTAAACTAAAACCCTGGTTCTGTGGGAACCTGACTCCACCCATTCATGCTGCTTCTATGGTTAGGTCTTTAAAAAACTCCCAAGGTCTCACAAACTGATTACTTTATTGGCTTCGAGAATACAGCTTGGTTACCTATGGCTTAAAACCTCTCAAAGAAAAGACAAAATAGACTTTTAAAGCCACAGTATAATCAAAGATGTGAAACAATGACTTCAGTTTTTCTCAAGGAGATTTTTACTCATCTACTACTTGGTGTTGGATAAGTAGTCTGCTAATTTAGCAATAGTGGAGTCATTTGAGGTAGGGCTGGATGTTGTTAGAAAACATGCACACACTAATATCTTTCTTTAGCCTAATGTCACTGGGAGATAAGATGTGGGTGAAAAATAGCAAAGAGACAATTAATGCAAGTAGCTAATATATTCAACTGAATAAGTGGATGCAATGGAACGGCAGGGGGTGATACCATTGCCATTTTTAAATAGTTACATCCTTAGTTTATATCCATGGTATTATTAATAGCACATAAGACAATGCTTTATAAAGGAGTAATGGACTACCTGTAGCATTGAGTACATAATATACAGTTTGCAAGGGCAAGGATGCCTCACTATGAAATGAATAATCTATGATGATGCTGCTAAGGATTTTCTATCTCCTTTAGTACTGTTTACAGACATAAAAGTGTAAAATAAACACGTCTCTCTTTATTTTCATGCCTACACTACATAAAATTGTATAAAGCAAATATAAATTAGTTTCTGAAATAAAAAAAAACAAACCTGCCAGCTGACTTCATGAGATACTGCTCAAGATGAATTAGAGTGTTTTCTCTTTATATTGCAACACTGATAACACTTGCAAAACAATTTAGGACATCCTAAAGGCAAGAAACACTTTCACGTTTAAGTTTTTTTTAACTATTCTTTCTCCCTCTCTAATGTTTTCATTTTTAGCCACTGCTCACTGTTCTAACCTATAATACCTTTTCTTTTGATGTCCCTCTGCTGCTGTTTTGCTCTCTTATACATTTTATGCACCCTTTGCCTCTTGTCTCCACTCTTACTTGCTAATGTCTGGTTGAAGAATGTGGCTGGGTGTCAAGATGCAGGCTACTGTTAATGGATCACGGGAGTGGCCAGAGAAATCGGCTGGAGGAGAGCAATCTGGCCAGAGCTACAGGGTGGGATTGGGGAGAAAAGATCATGCAAATGAATGCCACAGTTTAATATGCAACAACTGAATAAATTGGGCAATTCTGATATTGACACCAGCGGCTTAAGTATAATGTACTTCTTCAAAAATAACAATTGTATATCCAGTCTTTAATCAACTTAATAAGGTTTAACAATTAAAACTCTATTAATCTTTGGTGAAATAATTCCAAAACAGAAGTTATTCACATTTGATTTATCACAGGAAAGCCTAGAGAGTCGGAGGCTGAGGGGTGACCTTATAGAGGTTTACAAAATTATGAGGGACATGGAGAGAATAAATAGACAAAGTCTTTTCCCTGGGATCAGGGAGTCCAGAACTAGAGGGCATAGGTTTAGGGTGAGAGGGGAAAGATATAAAAGAGACCTAACAGGCAACTTTTTCATGCAGAGGGTGGTACGTGTATGGAATGAGCTGCCAGAGGAAGTAGTGGAGGCTGGTACAATTGCAACATTTAAGAGGCATTTGGATGGGTATATGAATAGGAAGGGTTTGGAGGGATATGGGCTGGGTGCTGGCAGGTGGGACTAGATTGGGTTGGGATATCTGGTCGGCATGGACAGGTTGGACTGAAGGGTCTGTTTCCATGCTGTACATCTCTATGATTCTATGGAGGGGTAGCGGGTAGAAATCTTCAGTTTTGGACTACATATTGGATTTGATACAAGTTAATCACAGGAAAAAAGTGTGATACATCTTTAATTATAGGCAATCAATTTAATATTCAATTGATATAAACCTGGTTACTCAAGTTGCAGGCTGAGCTTGGTGGAACTCCAAGTATATTGAACATTAATGAACTAACGGAAACAGTGTGGTTCAGCCAACCATTTTTAACTTCAGCACAATCATATTTCTTTCTGACTTGATTTAATGGTATGCAATTAATTCAAGGTAGATAAAACTGTACTGAAAACTATTCATTAGGGAACAATTAACAGTTTGAAGATATAGCCACTGTAGAACATCTTAAGCAGAGTGAGAAAATATGAAAGACAAAGAGTATGGTTACATTGACAGCAGAGGCAGTAAGATGTAGTCAAAGCTAAACAACCCCACAACCAATTGATCAGATCAAAATTTTAATTCCTGCCAAATCCAGACATGAACGGGGCTATTTAAAGTAACAAGAGGAGAAGGCTCCATAGACAACTGTTTCATAAAATGGTGCAACGCATCATGAGAACAAAAGGCTAAGCTGAAACATTTGCAACCGCCTTCAGCCAGAAATGTCAAGTGAATGATCCATCTTTATCTCCAAGGTCCCCATTATCACAGAAACCAGTCAACTTGATTCATCCCACTTGATTACAAGAAATGACAATGCACAGAAAGTCTACCCTGACAGCACCCTTGCTGCAGCACAGAAAGCTTTTGCCCCAGGAACCTCTTCCTTCCATGTAAGTAAATGATTTGACCAAGACAAAGACAGCTTAATATTGAAACCTTCAACCAGATGAATCACATTAAGTAATGTGACAAACAATGGGTGTGGGGGTTGGGAAATGCAGGAAGGTATGGAAGTGACCAGGTAAATAGGTGATCAATGCAATTCAATGGATAAGAGTACGCAGTATCATATTTTGGGGAGAAATAGAATTGAGGTATAACCAAACATTATCAAATAATGCAGGTTAACAGAAAAATCTTGCGATATGCACAGCTATATTCTTTAAAGTTGAGCTACTTCTTGAGAAATCTATTGGTTAAATGGCATTTAAGGTGAAGAATCAATTAGAACTTGTAGCACAGAAATTGGCTACTCAACCCAACCATTTGTGCTGAGGTTTATGCTCCACAGAAATTTCTTCCCAATCTTATTTCATCTCACATTTTCACTACATATTTTCATTCACTACTTTTGCAGCTATTATCTATCTGTCCTTAAATACAACTATGAAGAATTTGAACAGGATAACGCTTAGGCTGTCACAGGAATGCTATGCACAATGTGCATTAGACATTGTTACCTATTAGTCATTAGAAGCATGACAAGTCTGATATCTGGGTTAAAGGCGATGCAGTTATGACAAGAATTGAAAGTTCAAAATGGATTATTTACAGAACAGGAAAATCAAAAGATTTTCCACTGGTTGGCAAATTAACTATATTAGTATAAATTTATGGGTTGTATTGCAAGTTTAAAAACAAGCAGTTAGAATTTTTTAATGCAGTTAGCGGGAGGTTTAATTCAGGTATTTAGTGTTTGGTAAGTGAGCAATTAAATTCGACGTATTTAGGTTCAGAAGTAGAATCAGTGTTTAAGAGGGAATTAGATAAACATAAAAATAGCATTAAAGAATTTCACAAAGAGAAGGAAAAGGGATTACAGGTGGCAGTTTGAACTACCAATGTTGAACAGTCTCCTCCCAAATTCCTAAGACTCCACGATTTCTAGTTGACATTTCAATATGGCAGGATATGAAGTGCTTTTATCAAGTCAAATAAAGAATTATTCACAAACTATTGTGAAAATCAAATCTTTATTTTCATGTATTAGTGGCTGTGGACCTAAATAGGAAAAAGACTAGTTCAAAAGCCAAGGACTGATGTGTGCACTTGTAATGTCAAGGCATACAAGGCTTTGGGTCAAGTGCTGGAAAATAGGAGAAGAATAGTTGGTGCTTGATTTTGACTGGAGCACACCTGATCAGTTGAAGGGCCTTTTTCTGTCCTGTAGATCTCTATGACTGTAGGACTTTTAAAAAAATCAAGTTACCTAATACTCATTGTAAGCGCTGTTTACAGTTGAGCTAATCCCGGGGGCTGTGTAGGAATGGGATTTGACTGGCATCAAGTAGCTGATTGATAACTGGTCATCATTTCACGGACCAATGACAAAGACCATCTGCCTGACAACAACTACATGAGTGGCTCCCAGGTCACTGAACAGTTTGGGGGTGTGAATGTTTGGGTCAGAAGCCAATGTCTCCTGGAAGGGGACCTTTTTCTGCTATGGAGAAAGTATCTGAACACGTGGAAAGCCAATTTACTCTTCCTGATTAATTACTAAAACTGTTATTTTTAACTAATAAGTCAGAAACCTTTATAAGTGTAAACTTGTCACTTTGTGCATCCTGCAAGCAAATGAAAGTACCTGAAGGAGGAAGATTGAGAAGATGGAAGACAGAGAAGCAGCAATCTGATTAGCAAAAGGATGATCTTATCAAACACTGTTTGCCTTCCCAATTTTCCCCCCCCATCATTACCACTTGTTTATCTGCATGTATGCAGATGTGGGAATTTATATGTAGATTAGAATTATAACTGGTAGAGTTATATGTTGATGGTTCAGAATTGATGATCTGTAGTTGTAAACTATTTATTTACAATAAACAATCATACGTGTTAAGTCCCAAGTGGTTCATGCTCACTGTCAGCCTGGATCTAAAACAACAGGTTAAGTTGCGGATTTCTGCATACTTCTTAAAATCTTTATCTTCTGTGATGAGCCTGGAATAGCTTGATTTCCAGTGCACTACCAAGTGAGATGTAACACTATTAAAGTCTAATTTGGGAGTAATTATTGACTACAACATTGTGACTAGACCATATTCTCAGATAAAAACAGAAGAAACTCTTTTCAAAGCTTTTAACATCTGAAATAGCTCTTATTATTGCTAATTCATTCCTTGCTGTCTCCTACATATCACATTTGTCATACAGCAAAACATTCAATCCAGTGCAACATCTGTCACAGTTCAATACCATTACTATTTTGAGTGGTCAGAAAGTGGAATTCAAACAAACAAACTAACACATTGACTTACAGTAGGCCACATTGATTTCTAATTCCTTCACTAGCCTGCTAAGTAAACATACTCCAAACTATTCAGGACTCTCACAATCCAGCAGCAAGGTCTTCCTCCAACTCTGTGAAGCCATGCATAGCACCAATTATGCATATTTCAGCAGCTAAAGATGCCTGCAAAAATGTAAGCATTGACTTTACTGTCTACATTAATTCCCATGGTATCTAGTGTTCATTAAATATTCAAACATGTTTCATTATTTCCAGCCTATACGTGGGATGCTGAGGAGTAAAAGGAACTTCCTTTATAATACACTGCTTGCTAGATTAATAATAAATGCTCAGAGTCCCTCTCTCAAACAGTCAGGCTTTTATGTACTTTTCTCTTAGTGGTTTAACTTTACAAACTTTTCTAGCTATTTAAGCAGTAATATATTTGCCAAGGTTTCTGGGATATGTTTCGTGTGGCATTTTATGCATACTTCAAATTTTCCTAAAACAGGTAGAATTTGTAGCTTTGGAGATTTATTTTAAAAAATTGTTCAAGGGGTACAGGCATTGCCTGTTGGGCAAGCACTTATTGCCAATTCCTAATTATCCAGACAATAATTAAGAGGCAACCACATTGCGTGGGTCTGAAGTTACATGTAGGTAACACCAAGTAAAATAGCAGAATTCTTTCTCCAGAAGACATCAGTGAATCATATCAGTTTTTATGACAATCGACAACAGTTACCTGATCACCATTCAGCTGGCATTTTTATTGCAGACTTCTACTGAGTTCAAATTTTACCATCTGTGAAATTTGAACCCCTGTGCACAAACATAAGCCTGGAGTTCAGGATTACTAATCTGGTAACATTATCACGTCATTACCTGGCAAGTAGTGGTGTTTCCTTATATCTGCTGCTCTTGTCCTTATTGATGGTAGCAGTGTTACGGACCAGACCAAATCCCCTCAAAACATATCAAGCAGATAGCCTATAGCCTAACTTTTTCTTATTTTAAAGGCAAGTGTCGGGAATTGCATTCCGGACTAAATTTGTCTGGTCAAATTTTCAGGCTTGAATCAAAACATGCTCTATTCATACACTATAGTTAAAATACAGACAAGATAGAAATAAAAGAATTGGCTTAACTTTAACACTATTGAAATAATAAAAATAATAATCTACCCATTAACTGTTCCAATATAGGAACATTCCATAAGCACACCCTTGGCAAAGGCAAACTCAGAAAAACAGATAGTCTCACATGCAATCCTAGCAGCTGGAAGATAACCCAGCTTTTAACTGTATCAAAGTAGTCATGGTTTGGAAAGTGCTATTAAAGCAGCCTATGTGAATTTTTCTAGTGTTTCTTGTAGATGGTACGCACAGTTGTCACCGTGTGAGAGTGGTAGGAGGAATGAATGCTTATAAAGGAAGTGTTTCACAGAATGAAAAGAGGTCATCCAGCCCATCATGTCCCACTAGTCATCAAACGCCTACCTATTCTAATCCCATTCCAGTACTTGTTCTGTAGCCTTGTCTGCTAGGTTTGTGGATACGACGCCAATCGAGTGGACTGTCTTATCCTGGATGGTGTGAACCTTCTTCAGTTTTGAGGGAGCTTTACTCATCCTGAGTTGTGTCTTGTAGATGACAGACAGGCCTTACAGAGTAACGAGTTGCTTGCTTCAGGATTCCTGGACTCTCACCTGTTCTGTTGGCTAGAGTTTAATCGGGCTAGTGCAGTTTAGTTTCTGGTCAATAGTAAACCCCAGATGGGGCATTAGAGACCGTAAAGTCATTGAATGGCAAGAGGCGATGGCAAGTTTTGTTTTTGTTGAAATCAGTCACTGCTGAGCACTTGTTTGGCTTGAATGGTATTTGTTATTATAGGATGGGATTACCGATCTGTGGCTGAATTTACCACATTTTTCAAAATAAACTACTCCAGATGGTAATTACATATAGGTCCCACATCTGACCAACTTGATTGAATGTTTTGAAGAAGTGACCAGGTTTGTAGATAAGGGCAATGCATTTGATGCAGTCTATTTGGACTTTAGCTTTTGGTCAGGTCCTGCAGTGGAGACTGATCGTGAAGGTGGCAGCTCATAGGATCCAAGAAAATTTGGCTAATTGGATCCAGAATTTGCTCAACCACAAGCAGCAACTTTATGAATGCAAGCTAGTGTTCATTGGTTTCTGCAGGGATCAGTGTTGAGACACTTGTTGTCCGTAATGCATATAAATTATTTAGACTTGAATGAAGGACAGTCAATCAGTAAATACATGGATTATAAGAAAATTTGGGGTGGTAAATACTGAGGATGACAGCCTTCAATTGGGGGAGAATATAGTTGAGCTGATCAGTAGCAGGTGAAATTTA
This sequence comes from Chiloscyllium plagiosum, assembly GCF_004010195.1. Taxonomy (NCBI): domain Eukaryota; kingdom Metazoa; phylum Chordata; class Chondrichthyes; order Orectolobiformes; family Hemiscylliidae; genus Chiloscyllium; species Chiloscyllium plagiosum. Next base: position 45,335,429 of record NC_057733.1, on the reverse strand, counting down.
GCTCAAGTGCGAGGTGACGCTCTTAGGCAGGACAAACAGGGCAAGGGAATACATGATGAATCCTGGGAAGCAGAGAGTATCAGAAGAATTTTGGTTTCCAAGCCCACTGGTCCATTAAGGTAGTGGGACAGGTAGATAAGGCAGTTAAGGTGCTATTTAGTATTCTTGCCTTTATTAGCTGAGAGTTTAAGAGCAGGGAGATTGTGCTGTACCGTTATAAAATGCTGATTAGGACACAGCGAGAGGACTGAGATCAATGCTGGAATCAATATTAAAGAAGGAACATGATCGTACTGGAGAGGAGGAGAGGAGATGACCAGGATATTGCCATGGTTGGAGAATTTGAGTTATAAATAAAGATTGCAGAGACTGGGATAAAATAAAGAAGCACCGATGCTGGAAACCTGAAACAAAAACAGAAATAGCTAGAGAAACTCAGCAGGTGTAACAGCATCTGTGGGAAGAAAGCTGACGTAACGTTTTGAGTCATAAAGTCATAAGAGATGTACAGCATAGAAACATACCCTTCAGTCCAACCTGTCCATGCCAACCAGATATCCCAACCCAATCTAGTCCCACCTGCCAGCACCCGGCCCATATCCCTCCAAACCCTTCCTATTCATAAACCCATCCAAACGCCTCTTAGATGTTGCAATTGTACCAGCCTCCACCTCATCCTCTGGCATCTCATTCCATACACGTACCACCCTCTGCGTGAAAACGTTGCCCCTTAGGTCTCTTTTATATCTTTCCCCTCTCACCCTAAACCTATGCCCTCTAGTTCTGGACTCCCTGATCCCAGGGAAAGACTTTGCCTGTTTATCCTATCCATGCCCCTCATAATTTTGTAAACCTCTATAAGGTCACCCCTCAGCCTCCGACACTGCAGGGAAAACAGCCCCTCCCGTCATCCTTCTTCAGAATGCTCTGAACATAGCCCACTGAATCTGTGCCAGTCGCATTCTACTTTCCATGTCTTGATGTGTACCCAGTAAATTACACATTTATCCAGATTGAACTCAATTTGCCACAATTCCACTCACCTGATGAATCCATTGATATTATCCTGCAATCAATAGTATTGCTTATTATAGATTAGATTACTGTTTTAGATTAGATTACTTAACAGTGTGGAAACAGGCCCTTCGGCCCAACAAGTCCACACCGACCCGCCGAAGAGCAATCCACCCGGACCCATTCCCATAGACTTACCCCTTCACCTATCACTATGGGGCAATTTAGCATGGCCAATTCACCTGACCTGCACATTTTTGGACTGTGGGAGAAAACCAAAGCACCCGGAGCAAACCCACGCAGACACGGGGAGAATGTGCAAACCCCACACAGACAGTTGCCTGAGGTGGGAATTGAACCCAGGTCTCTGGCGCTGTGAGGCAGCAGCGCTAACCACTGTGCCACCATGCCGCCCACATTATCAAGCACACGGCCAATTTTTGCATCATCTATGACTGGTGTTGGGGGGTTGAAATAATTAAAATAATAATCTACCCATTAACTGTTCCAATATAGGAACATCCCATAAGCACTGATATAAATCACACAGAGCAATGAACCTAGTACAGAGGAACCTCGATTATCCAAATATCAATAATCTGAAAATTGGATTATCCGAAGGAGATCGCGAGGTCCCCACAGAAACATTACATCAAACACGTGTTTCCAACGGTGATCGTGTCTTTTGTTTACAGTGATTAAACCGTCTCTAAATGACTGACCCTCCCACCCTCTCTCTCTCCCGATACTTTCCCTGGAGTTCTACACAGAGTTGTATCCTAAACCCCCGCCCCCCCATTTCCCCAGATAATCTAACAAGGCAGATATGGAACCTCTCAAAAGATTGCAGTAAAATGTTGTGTGTGTGGCTGTGCGCGCGCTATTTGTAGACTTACTCCACAAAGGAAGCTGCAGCACAACTCTTGTTGTTGGGGTACAGTCCAGCTGCCTAGGAGAGGTGGATGGGATCTGGGGGCAGTTTTGGACGGGGTCTGGGAGCGGTGTTGGACAGGGTCTGGGAGTGGGGTGGTATTGGACGGGGGACGGTGTTGGACGGCGTCTCTGGGGGGGCGACGGTGCTG
>NC_057733.1:45260092-45330653 GCF_004010195.1 Chiloscyllium plagiosum | reverse complement strand
TCTGGGGTGGTGTTGGGGGCGAGGTCTGGGGGGTGGGGTGGGGGCGGTGTTGGATGGGGTCTGGCGGCAAGGGCGGTGCTGGGGCAGTGTTGGGCGGGGACGGTGTTGGGGGCAGGATCTTGCACGCTGTAAACTGCTGCAGTCTCCTAAACTGGAGCTGACTTTAAAAACTCCGAGCACCAGAGGAAAGGCATTTAACCAGTTAACCGAGTAGTCGATTATCCGAACAAAATAGTGCCCGCCAATCTTGTTCGGATAATCGAGGTTCCCCTGTACTGTGGTTCATTGCAGAAATCTCACTGGAAACATCCTTCCAGTCTCAACAAAACTCATTGTCAATTCCCTTTGTATTCAGCCATGGTACCAATTTTGGATCTAACTTGCACTTTGATTTGGATCCCATTGGCTTTACTTTTGCAATAAGTCTGATCAAAAAAACCTGGCTAAAATTCATACAGACAAGACCAAATGCACTCTCCTAACTGACCATCCTTATTGTCTCTCAAACTATTCTTGTACATATTTCAAATTTGACGTATGAGTTGTTTTAACTAAATTTCAATACTACATCATTGAAAATTGTATCCCACCAATACTCCGCTTACTTCCAGAATTAATCTGTATGCACATATTTTTATTAGCCTTTATACAACAACTCATACCTGCTATAAGCTTCCAATTAACCCAAGTCACAGCAATAAAGATCATGGACAGGATAGTGTACGAATCATTTAAATGGATTATGTTAATTAGGTTCATTAGTGCATTATTAAGGGTGGATGTAGAAACAAGATCCAAATTAATTATTACACTCCTAACAACAAGCTTGTTGGAAATATGCATAACTGTCCAACACTGCTTAGTTCTTTGATATTATTAAAATTATAGAAATAAAATTTTAAAAATCTAAATTTAAGCCTTCCTTACAAAAGTGTAAAGTGAATAACATACTTAAAACATATGCCATTAAAAGAAGACCCAACACATATTATCCTGGAAATCTTCCCAAGGGTTTGGAGGGATATGGGCCGGATGCTGGTAGGTGGGACTAGATTGGGTTGGGATATCTGGTCGGCATGGACGGGTTGGACCGAAGGGTCTGTTTCCATGCTGTAGCTCTCTATGACTCTAACCTATCTTAAAATCTGCTCATATGAAGTGAATGCAATGTAGACTGGGTAGGCCAAAATACCTGTTAACAGGATACAATTTCTAGGCATTTTTACTTAATAATTCAACATGAAATGAGTTAGGATCTAGATGTAGAGTAGAAACAACATTAATTACTGTTTCTTGTTAAATAAATCACGTTCAGTCAAAACACACAATGTAAAATTAAATGATAAATAACCAGAGTATCAATTTTTTTGCCAAGGCACACTGAGTACTTGACAAAGTGTAAATATTTCAAACTCATTATTAAAAAAGCAAATTATGAATCTTTTACCTGAGGTGAATATGAATTTCAATTCTGCGTGGATGAAGAGCAGCCCACATAAATCATAGAGAGTGGCCTGCTAGCTTAAGCAGCAGAACAGCGAACACCGACTCTTTAGCACAGTAGTTCAATTCCTGGCCTCAGAGAAAACCCAATTAACCTTAAAACATGTGTTACTTTTTGTTGTTATTGTTTGAGCTGTAAGACACCTCCAATAAACAAATACTCCCACTTGCAGTTGGAAGTACAGACCAGCAGAGGAAATGTTTTCTATACCGCAAAGGGTAACACCTGATGCCAGCTAATGCTGGGTAGTAATCATTCTATTTACTGATAGGACAGACAGTTGTGCAGCAATTGGGAAGAGTTTTGAAAATGAATTCACAAGAAGAAAACTGAATTCAGTATATCCCATCTGTAAGCAATGCAACTAAAAAGCAATATACAAAGCTGCAATATTTTAATTGCACGCATTTGCCAGAAGCCTATATTAAGACATGTGATGTGTCACAACTATAACTAAGTTTTCTGGATTAAAGAAAAGTCAAATAAAAAGTCAAATGATAAAGCAAAAACCACAACTAAATTTACATGCATTGAAGCGGTATTTTAATGGAACAAACATTTTTCAATCAGATTTGCACTTGGACAACCAAGAGAAGACATTTCTAACAGTGCTGGGTTCAATTTATCATTGCACAACAACAGAAGCATGGAGAACGGTTGTTTAAAAAAGTTGTTGGGGTTTGAGGAATTCTATGAAATTTTGAATTTTCAAAACAGAAAAAGATAGATTCCAGCTGGTGTGCTTCTTCCTCTGTCCTGCTCCCCAGATCTCTCCACTTCCAGCTCATATCAACAGAAATCACTGCAGTGCACATTCTTCCCCCGTCCCTCACGTGTATAAAGCAACAACAAGCATTTTCTGAATCAATCTAATTTTGCAATTTTGAAAACATTATAACTAAAAGCAACAAATACCAAACAGTTTCGGAAATAATTGAATTAGTACAATGTTGGAGGACTAGATTTTTCCACATGGGTTACATAGTGCAGAAAGACCTGAATAGAACTTCAATACATCTGTACTTTGTTTCCATATAATTATTCTTAACTGAGACAGAAGCCTTCTCCCCCAAATATTCTAAGAGTTGTGGTGCATAGAGCTAATGTTCTCTGCAATGGTTTAGCTGCCAACCCCCTCCTCCTTCTGTTTGTTGACCTGGCACCATCGGAATGTGATGATGGGGAATTTGGAGACAATTAGAAGCTAAAAACCACCCCATCGTATATTTCAATATCCTAGTGCTGAAATGCAGCAAATAGCAGGAGCAAAGATGCTGGGTCACAGAATAAATTTGATACAACTATAGCGCATGTGTGAAATACGAAAGAACAGGAGCACCATATCAAAAAAGAAACATAAAGGTAACCCGTCACTGAGGGAGCCAAAGAGCAGTTCAATCACTAAACTGAATTAAATTCAACGCATGGAACTTTCAGCAGTTGATTGATTTGTGCTGCAATACCAGGTGAGTACTTCCTACACATGCTCAATTGCAGGCTCTGTCAGCTGGCAGAATTGAACAAATAAGCTAGCTGGACACAGACTAACAGTTCGAGCTCCTCAGTTTTAGGCTTGTGCAGTTCTTAGCAAAGGGCAGGTTTTATTTTTAGGCCACCTATTAAATTAGCATCCATTTTTGCAGCACTTAAAACGACAATATTTTCAAAAGCAAATAAACTCATTCCTGCACTTTAAACAAAGGTTACTGTATTTGGACATGAAATAGGATTCCAGCACTATTCAGTAGCCTTTACTCTGTATTACTGAATTTTATTTAAATTGACAAGTGCAAGTGAACAGCCAGGGACCATAACATTGGACATGATCATAATTGGAAAATAAGTAGACAGAGAGATAGATTAGAGGAAAGAAAGTCTAAATTTGGGATGTTAATAGCCGCACCTTCTAAGAGGAAGGGAGATGGAGATAAGCAAGGTGTTCCAAAATCCTCAAAGAGGAAGCTTTTTAAAGCATTTGTTGCCTCGAGAAGGAAACAATGAGCTGCCTTCTTGAACTACTGTAGATACACTCAGGTTGCTGTTAGCGTGTGTGTTCCAGGTCGTTGAACTCCTGCTGCAACATTCTGGGCATGAGATGATTGGCCTCCAACTATCACAACCATTTTCCTTTGAGCTAGGAATGACTGAAACCAATGGAGAGCCTCGTTAGGACGCCTTGAGCTACACAAAATCAAATGTTGCTTTCATGTCAAAAGCAGTCTTTCTCACACCACCTCTTGAATCCAACCTTTCTGTCCACATTGGATTAAGACTGTAATAAAACCAGAAGCCGAGTAGCCCTGATGAACAATTATTGGTGTCCAAGTGTTGCTTGATAGCATTGATGAAGACACCTTCCATCACTGATGACCGAGAACAGACTAAGGGGGTGGTCATTGGCTGACTTGGATTTGTCCGGTTCTTTTCGTTGACAGGACATACCTGGACAATTTTCCACAGCGTGTAGATGCTGCTGCTGTAGTACTCTTGAAACATTTTGTTCGGGGCATAGCTAGTTCTATATCTAAGTACCATTCTGCAATGCTGCTATCTGGGACAATATCCTTTGCAAAACCAGTGCCTTCAGCATTTCTTGAGGTTTCTTGTGAAGTAAATCAAATTGGCTGAAGACTAATACCTTTCATGTTGGCCAGCTAGGAAGTGGCAAAATTGGACCAAGCCCTCAACAGTTCTGACTGAAGGTGGTTGCAAATGCTTCAGCCTTGTCTTTTACTGATGTTCTGGACGCCCCCTTCATTGAGGTTATAATGTTACAAGGTTGGTACCTCTATTTTTAGTTTGCTGGAGCTGTTCCTGGAACACTCATCTCTACTTTTCATTGACCTTTTTAAACAACAACGGTTAGAATAACAGACCATAACAGTTTGTAACTTAGGGGGAATGCACAAGAAAAATTCTAAAATCTGACAGTGCTGTTAATTAAGAAAAGAAATAGTGACGAAGAGTTAATCATCTGTAGGCAAGAAAGGAATTGCTTTTTTGGTATTAAAGAAGTTACCAAAGTGAAACCACTTCAGAGCACAGCAAACAAATGGAAGCTAAATACTGCAAATGCTGGAGATCTGAGATAAAAAAAACTAGGTGCTGGAGAAACTCAGCAGGTCTGGCAGCATCTGCAGAGAGAGAGATAAACAGAGTTAACGCTTCCAGTCTGATAAGGCCGTTCTTCAGATGATCGTAAACCTGGTTGATCTTGGAACCAAAACAACTGGTTTTAAAAAAAGACTCACTCTGTAACAAGACGGTGCGGCACGGTGGCTCAGTGGTTAGCACTGCTGCCTCACTGCTGCCAGGGACCCGGGTTTGATTCCAGCCTCGGGCAACTGTCCGAGTGGAGTTTGCACGTTCTCCTCGTGTCTGCGTGGGTTTCCTCCAGGTGCTCCCACAATCCAAAAATGTGCAGGTCAGGTGAACTGACCGTACTAAATTGCCCACATTGTTATGTGTATTAGTCAGAGGTCTGGGCAGATTACTCTTTGGAGGGTCGGTGTGGACTTGTTGGGCTGAAGGGCCTGTTTCCATACTGTAGGGAATCTAATCTAATCTAAAAAAAAACACATTGGGATGGGCTAGAGGAAAAAAAAACCATTAACTCAAGATTGTTTTGATCTGAAGTCTAACAGAGAAGTAATTGCAGGTAGAGGATAGGGAATTTAATAACCATTCCTGGATTGCAAATACATGGAACTGAACGAAAGCTGAAAATGACAATAGCAAAATATGATATCAAAACATGGAGATTTTGCATTTGGAAAAAGATGAACTCAGTAAAAATTAAAATTAGTTAGTATTCTCTCATCCCCTTAGATGTTCAAATAATATGCATCCCTATCCTCGACCTGCAATCACTTCTCTGTTAGACTTCAGATCAAAACAATCTTGAGTTAAGCAAAATAACTGATCAAGTGCAATAATTTAAATAAGCTAAAGTGTGCTTATATCATGCCACTATATTCGTTAAACCTTTGGGGGGTGAAAAGCAGCCACAAACAGACATCAAGGTTCAGCTGACATTATTCACAAAATTAGCAATTACTACAAGATTAGGCATTGAATTGCAACATTTGCGGTTTTAAAAATACAGTATAAGAATTCTTCTTTTATTGATAGGCCACTATCCCCATGGCAAAAACCAGTTATTTTGTCATTGTGAAATTTCCAATGTAAAAGACTAATTTTTTGGTTAGCATCTTGATTTGTGTGTTGGATTACTGCTCCCATGCTTAGGAAAGTTTAAAGGAAAATGAAATCACTTAAATATGCAACAGTATAACAAAGAGTTTTCAAATTCATTTGTCTATTAGTTATTGTCAAGAGAGAGTCATATCAAGCATATGACAAACACAATTTGTAATGGGTAAGCAGAAGCTCTGAAGCTCTTCTGTGATGGCAGTAATGCTTGTCTTCAGCTGTGGAAAAGTCATAAAAAAACAATCATGGAGAAAAACTAATCACACAACAATTCCCAAGACATCAACACTTTACAAGAGAGAAAAGTCTGAATCTGTGACAATGTCCATCAGTTTCAGCATGGCTACTGAGGCATGCTCCTCTAAATGATGTAAATGAGCTTGTAGATCATATTCAATTAACCATTTTTCTCCATTGTGTTTTAGTGCACAGTCTCTCATTTACTGCTCAATGTTAATCAACCATAGCTGCTATGGAAATGTTACAGCAGATCCATACAAAACATTACACATTAAACTGATATCTGTTCTGCAAATTAGCGCCTGAGTTGTGTATGCATTGGTGAGCTAAGTATCTACAGCACAGAGCAATTCTAGACTGGTCTGTCAAGGGTTTGGACTTGTGCAGATGAGTTGGACAAATACACACGAAAGACGAAAGCAGAGAAATACTTACCAAATGGATCAAAGTAAAACTATCTATTTACATTTGACTAGCTCCTGTGTTGGATATACTGATTGGTTTCTTGTTGGATATTTTGAATGTTTAATATACAAATCAGTGATTGGAGACCTCTTTACATTATGGACTTCAATTAAATTTACATTTAGCAACACTGACAAGAGAACAAATTCACATTGTAATTAAAAACACAAAAAGAATACATTTGCAGTAACAAGTACATGCAACTAATAAAGAAAATTAAAATAAAAAGTATGTTTTGAGTTCTGATTAAGAGCTGCTGGACTCAAAAATGTTAACTTCACTTTCTTCCCACAGATGCTGCCAGACCAGCTGAATTTCTCCAGCAATTTCAGTTTTAGTATATTTTGACTACAGACTACAGTCACAGAGTTATACAAAAGGAAACAGACTCTTTAGTTCAATTTGTTCATACCGACCAAGTTTCCCACACTGAACTAGTCCCATTTGATTTGATTTATTGTAGTCACATGTACCTTTGTTTTGAGAGCAGTACAGGCAGATCATCGCAAATAAGGACATACAGATCACAGACAGAGCAAGGCATACAGGTTACAACTGCACAGGATGGGTGCAAAGCAAGATCAATACCATTTGAAGTTAGAGTCCATTCAGCAGACTAATAACGACAGGGAAAAACAGCTGTTCTTGAATCTGTTGGTGTGTGGGTTCAATCCTTGTATCTTCTGCCGGACGGAAGATGTTGTAGAAGACTAGGGTGGGATGGGTCATTGATGATGTTGGCAGCCTTTCCGTGGCAATGGGAAGTCCACAGATGTGAGGCTGGTTTCCGTGCTGGTCTGGGCTGTGCACACACGTTCTATAGTTTCTTCCAGTCCTGGGCACAACAGTTGCCATAAGAGGCTGTTACACATCCGGATGCTTTTTATGGTGCACCTGTAAGGGTTGGTTAAGGTCCTTATGGACATGCTGAATTTCCCAAGCTGCCTGAGGAAGCAGCAGCATTGCTGTGCCTTCTTGACCGTTGCACCTATGTGGGAAGTCCAGGACAGATTGTCAGATAACGTCACTCCCAGGAACCTGACGCTCTCGACCTTCTCCACCTCAGCTCAGTTGATGTAGATGAAGACATGTCATACTCTTTTCTTTCTGAAGTCAATGATCAGTTCTTGTGTTTTGTTATCAGTGATTGATATCAGTGCACCATGACACTAAGCCTTCTATCTCCTTTCAGCATTCTGACTCATTCTTGTTTGATATCTGTCCTACCACAGTGGTGTCATCAGCAAGCTTTGGCATTTAGCTAGACATCATGAGTGTAGAGTCGGGGGCTTAAAATGCATCGGTTGGGGGGTTTGGAGATGATGGTGGTTCCAGTGTTGAGGATTATAATGGAGGAAGTGCAGTTGCCTATTTTCACTGATCGTGGTCTGTGGGTCAGGAAGCCGAGGATTCATTTGTAGAGGTCAAGAGCCGAAACCTAGGTCTCGGAGTTTTGAGATTAGTTTGGAGGGGATTATGGTGTGGAAGGTGGAGCTACAGTTTACCTGCGTATAGCCCATATCCCTCTAAACCTTTCCTACTCATGTACCTAAAAGTCTTTCAAATGTTGAAACTGTACCTGCATATGACATTTCCTCTAGTAGTTTTCATCTCACATACAAACCACCCTGTGTGAAAAAGTTGCCTCGCTGGTCTCTTCTAACTCTTTCTTCTGTTACCTTTAAACTATGCCTTCTAGTTTTGAACTCCCTTACCCTAGAGAAAAAAAAAACCTTTGCTATTCACCTTATCTATGCCCCTCATGATTTTATAAACTTCCATAAGGTCACCCTTCAGCTTCCTACACTCCAGAGAAAGAAGTCCCAGCCTATCCTGCCCCTCCCGACAACTCGAACCCTCCAGTCCATGTTTCATGAACAAGAGATTTGCTGCAGTCCTTACTTTCAATTTCTAATGAGAATGTAGACGGGTGAAGAGAAGAAGTTATCAGCAACTACAATTCCAACAGTTTCCTATGTAAGAGCTCCTGGAATGAAAGTACCGACTTTGACTGCTACATTTTAGTTACCAAGGCAAAAATAATCTTTGGATCCAATAAATTTTTTTTTCAAGAAAATGCAAGCGAAACAAATTCTCTTTGCTTTGTGGTATCTTTAATAAAATATTGTGATTTTATTGTTACATACTTTTAGATTAAGTGTTGTATCTGGGTTTCACCATTATAGATCTGTTTAAAACATTTCATTTTAAAATTTGATGCCCATGAAACAGCTACATAGTATCACAATTAACGGACTTAAGATCATAATAAACGGAGATAGTCTCCGGCTCCTGCCACCCTTGAAAGGTTCACGCTGTGCATATAGAAAGTAGTGCACGTGCATCCCTTTGTGAAATGCTTTGCCAGTAAATGAAAATTGCAGCACCCACATAAATATGAAGGAACAGAATAGAGTGACATCATTGTCAGTACTGGCAGGGACTGTACATGTGTGTTTTGCACATGGACTGAGTGTGTTTTCAGGGTATCAGCAAACATTTGCAGAAATAGAGAGAGAGCATGTGCACATGAAAGAGCTCCAAGCAAGGAAGCACAAGAGATAATTAGTTTTTTGAACAAATCATGGCAAAAGGTACCAAATTGTTATGTTAATACAAATAAAACAAGTTACCATAGTGCATGACAGAGTTACAGAAGATCATTAAATTAAAACAAAACTGTACAATAGAATAATAAATTAGTCTATGTGAGGAAGTCTATGTTAGTAAAAGTTATTTAAAGAAATTAAATCTTACAAATAAGAATTTGGGTATGATGTTAAATGGGAAATTCTAAACTCTGAAGAATTTAGACAATGTATAGATTATAACCAGGTTCAATTCCAGGACCAATAATTTCAGCCACTGTGTTCAAAATTAGGGCATTTTCTAATTGCTGAAGCCAGCCTCACGACCAAGGCTGGAAGAGTGCTGAAGCATTCCCCCACACTACAGGTCACATCATCAAATAAAATTACTGTTCCCTGTTATCCAGACAATCAATTAAATACTTTATCTATTTCAGGTTTTAGATAAAAAGATCTGTGAACTGAATTTAAACAAAAATAAATAAAAAATTATTGAGTTATCAAAACAAAACTTATTAAGCAAAGGTGCAATAACTGGTTAGCATACGCATTTAATAATATATAGGTACATTTAACTTTGTGTAATCCAAAACACACGTACAGCCATATATATACATACTAAGGAGAAACATTTTTCTGCAGACATTAACTTACTGATAAAACCCTTTGGTCAATGGGTTATTCTTCAAAGGCAAAAAAAAGTTTTTAAGTTTATTGTTCTGATGTTCTGACACGTATGGTCAAGACAGTAACCAAGCATGGTTATTTCAGGAGACTTGGCAGACACAGCTGACTCAGGAAATACAATACTGAGAAGTCTTGCGAATTTTAGAAGAATAAATAGGTTTCACCTTGAACACAACAAAACAGCTCTTCTCAGAAAATGGGAAGAGCCATTGTGCAGTGCTTCCTTATAGGCTTCTTGTTCCCCAACTTGTTGCAAGATACCAAAGCACTCTCCACCAAGCTACTTGTCATGTAGCATCAGCATGTGTCCACAGCAGAATATGCAGTTATCACTAGTCACATGATTTCTATGAAGCCTTTTAAAAATAACTCCAATGTCCACAGTGACATTTCAGTGACCTTTGTAAATAAACCACTCCAGGTATTTCCAGGAAAAAGTCAATTTTTCCAAAACACTTCAAAACTTAGGTCCTCTAAAAAATTAAACATTGAACATCTTTGTAGCAACAGCCACAACAGGGAGGTTATCAAGATTATTTAGGGTGTAGGTTTGCTTGCTGAGCTGTAGGTTTGATATCCAGACGTTTCATTACCTGGCTAGGTAACATCAGTGGCGACCTCCAAGTGAAGTGAAGCTGTTGTCTCCTGCTTTCTATTTATATGTTTGTCCTGGATTGGGTTCCTGGGGTTTGTGGTGATGTCATTTCCTGTTCGTTTTCTGACAGCCAGACTACTAAGACCCCATAGAATCCTAGTAGCACTCAAACCCACCAACACTCTCAAACAAAAACTAACAAACTTAAAAGACCCAGTACAACCTATGGACAAAACCAACGTTATCTACAAAATTCCATGCAAGGACTGCCACAAACACTACGTAGGACAAACAGGAAGAAAGTTAGCCAGCAAGATACACGAACACCAGCTAGCCACAAAAAGACACGACCCTCTCTCCCTCGTTGCCCTACACACAGTGGAAAGAAAAACCCACGATTTCGACAGGAACAACACATCTATCCTGGGACAGGCTAAGCAAAGACATGCCAGAGAATTCCTAGAGGCCCGGCACTCCAACCCCAACACCATAAACACAAACACAGACCTAGATACCATCTATCAACCCCTCAGAAAATGAACAGGAAATGACATCACCACAAACCCCAGGAACCCAATCCATGACAAACATATAAATAAAAAGCAGGAAACAACAGCTTCGCTTCACTTGGAGGTCGCCACTGATGATGTTACCTAGCCAGGTAATGAAACTTCTGGCTATCAAACCTACAGCTCAGCGAGCAAACCTATACCCTAAACCTCAACCTGAGCTGTAAACCTATCAAGATTATGTCAAACCGCAATGTTACCTAGTTTATTAATGGTTGAAGTTATTAAAAAAAAAGCAAAAAATACAGTAAAGGTAACAAAAGCAAACGTGAACAAGAATATGATTAAACGATATGGAAAAACACGATATTGACTAAACATGCATCCTTTTGTATTTTCGCCAATAATAGCTAGCAGAGAGATATTTGATGACAAAAGCACACAACTAATCTGCGAAACAATAACTGCCTCTTAGCTAATGTAAATTTCAGTGCATACGTACAACGTACATACAAGCCAAGAATCTGGAAACGTCATGCTATATCTGGCAGTATTACATATAAATTTCAAAGCTAAAAAGATCACTGTAAGCCTGACACTATAAAATGAATTGCAACTGAGATATTAGAAACATTGATTTCTACCCAATATGTACAAAGCAGTGTTCCTTTTTAAAATTAGACCTCCAATAATAGGTAGATGGCTTTGTGGAACAATGTGTTTTACACTTAGTCATGGCGAATCGTTGCTTCAATTTTCACCTCCCTGTTCCCTTCCTACACTGCTACTTCTAATACATACAAGAGTATCAAACTGGAATTGAATTCCATCGCTTTGATGTTATTACAACAGAGCTGGCAGGTTATGTTTTACAAACCTACAGATAGGTGGCGTACTCATCACAAGCTGCAGCGTACATCCCTTCCCGGAGGAATGCAGCACAAAGCAGAGATTAGATTTATGTAATGCTCTGAGATGATTGAACAAATGTATCTATCCACTGGATATGAATGCAAGTGTCTCCTGTTTCAAGTTCAGATCCTGACCATTGCATTATGTAACTTTTTAATCCTTATCAAAATGTACAATACTGCTCCTCCAGCTTATAGTAATGATTTACAAGAACCAAATGCAGCAACATTCCAATCTGAACTGCATAATTCAAGAACTGGTTTTGGTGTTTCTACTAGGAATGAACTGCAATATAGCAAAATAATAATTCTTGTACATGATACGATTGTTTTCCCTTTTGGACAGTAAAACTTAATGTTTACCCCCCAAAAATCATTTTATACTCAGCTTTCAGAATGATTTACTAAAAGATTTAAAACACCATCAGTCACTTCAAGTACAATGTGAAATAGCAATTCTATAGCAGAAAGATGTAACTGCATTTTTTTATGGTTTTGAAAATGACACTGCGGCATTAAGTGAAATTGAGAAAAGAACATTCACTTCTTCCTTAAATTCTGGGAACTCTAAACAAGAACCCGTAGATAAAATGTTACACTTTATTTACTTCATCAATGCAATCGGTCAATCAGAAAGAATTTCCCCAAGAAGGCAGGCTGCTTTTATCCACCATGTGAAAATTAAATCCTCCCAGAATATTTTAGTTTTTTATTTGGTGAAGAATCTAGAACTCTAATACACCTAGGTATGAACATTTTAATCAGTGCAAAGCTTTAAATCTACAAGATACAGCTTTGTTCCTTTTTAAAATTGTATTTAGGAAGATGTCCAATTCCTGGTCGTCCAAAGCACCGGGAAGGGTCCTTTACATGCTGAAATTAGTACTCAAGGAGCAGTGTAACATGAAGCATTGCCTGAGGCAGAAAATGAAGTGAATACAGAGTACAACTAACCTCTGGTGGTCGGCAGCATGTCAGATAACCCTTGCCATGCAGTCACCATCTCTGGATTCTTTTCCAAATCTGCAAAGTTCTTCCAAACCCGGATGGCGCCATCATCTAAAGAATGTTACCAAGAATTTAAATCAATAATGAAGAAAATGCTGTTTTAAAAGAAAACCACAAGAATGGACCTAGGGACTCTCACTCTGCTAAAATTATGGAGCCTCGCTGACACTGTAAAATGTGGCAATGGGCAATAAGTGCTGGAAAGGAGGTGATGGTATTAGTGGCATTGTTACTAAACTATTAATCCAGAAACCAAGCTAATGGCCTGTGGAACTCTGCCACGGCAGATGGTGCAATTTGAATTTATTACATTAAAAAAAGATCAGGAGGTAAGATTCTACCGATGACCATAAGCATTTTTTTTAAAACAACTGGCAATCTGTCTCACTATAGTCATTCAGGGAAGAAAATCTACTATCTTCACCTGGGCTGGCCTACTTGCGACTCCAGATCCACAGGAATGGGGTTGTCTCTCAACTGCACCCTGAAATAACTGAGCAAGCCACTCAGTTCAAGGGCAGCTAGGGATAGGCAATAAAAAAAGGTCAGCCAGCAATACTCTCGCACCACAAGTCATAGAGATGTACAGCATGGATACAGACCCTTCGGTCCAATTCGTCTATGCCAACCAGACACTCTAAATTCATCTAGCCCTATTTGCCAGCATTGGCCCATATTCCAATAATTCCTTTCTATTCATATACCCATCTAGATGCCTTTTAAATGTTGTAATTGTATCAACCACTTCCTCTGGTAGCACATTCCACACATACATCACCCTCTGCATGAAAACATTGCCCCTGAGGTCCCTTTTAAATCTTACCCCTCTCACCCTAAATCTATGCCCTCTAGTTTTAGAATCCCCCAATCCAGGGAAAAGATTTTGTCTATTTACTCTAATGATACTCAAATGTTTTATAAACCTCAATAAGGTCACCCCTCAGCTTCTGACGCATGAAGAAAAGAATTGCTAGTGATGCCACTTCCAATGAAAGAATAAAATAAGAAGTACAAGTAGCTTCACTTGCCCCTGGATTACCTTAGTTGCACACGGTTTGTCTAATTTGTAATAATTTTAATTAGTACCGAATGTCAAAGTTATTTGTGAGGAAAACTGACTTTCATGCAGAGATTGAACAGACCTTTAAAAACATCCGAATGTGTTCAGAATCTGCACTGCAAAGTTTCTTTGTTTATGGTCATTAGATATTAAAATGTTTCACGTAACCAATGAACTGACTGTATGACTTTCATGAGGTTATGAAATGCAGAATCATGAACTAATTAACATAATCATAGCACTACTAAAGTAGTTTCATTGCCAATGCATCTTTTACTAATTACTTAAAAAAAAACAGAGTGAACATTTTATTTTATCAACATTATTCATGGTGAATTTTCTCATTTTAAACCATGTTAAATTGTGACTGGTGACCATGAAGGAAACTGGCTGAGTGGGATCTCTGAATTCAACAGTGAAACCCTATCTCAAGACATTACCACTCTGAAAATATAATTTGCTTCTGTCAATATGGCATGAATGGAGCAGACGCATTACTGATAGAAGAATCTACAATGTGATTAAGGATGCTACTAAAATTCATTTATGAATGAAAGGCTGTAATACGCATTCCACCATATTCAAGGTTTTACACAAACATAAATACAAGCTGGCTTTGTAAAAGCAATATATCTTAAAGTCATATATTAAATCAGAGTTGATATATATTATTCCTCATGAACTACTTATATCTGGTTTGTAGAGAGTTGAGGGTTAGTAATTCCTCTTCGTTGTTTGCCGTTTGTTACTAACAGTCCTGATTTATGGGGTTTATACACACTGACTTAATTTTTACAATAATTGAAGTGACTGTTTGCAAAATACTAATTACTTTGATGTCGAACATACTATGACATTTGTCTGCACTCTGTTTATTGTTTATTTTATTCATTAATGAGATGTGGCGAGGTCAGCATTTATTGCCTATCCTCAATTGTTTTGGATAAGGTGATAATGATGTACCTTCTTGAAGTGTTGCAAAACTGGGGTGTAGGTGGACCCACAGTGAAATTAGGAAAGGATTTTGCTGCAGTGGCAGTGAAGGAATGATGATATATTTCCAGTTCTGGATGGTGTGAGACATGTAGGGGAATTTGCAGATGGCCTCTGCAGAATTTGATCTTCCAGGTGGTACAGGCTGAGTGTATTGGAGGGTATACTTTGGGCAAAGCAATCAGTTCTGAAGCAGTTTGAATGTTGGCCAGTTAATTTACCTTGTTAAAATATTTACCACCCTGAGCATTAGCTTTTTTTGCACTTGCTTATTACTTGCAGCCAATTAATATTCTGGACAGCACATTTTTGAATACAAGTTTGCTACGGTAATTCTTCTGTACAACAACTGGGAAGCATAAATACTTGTGTGGAGTTAATCATGTAATGATTAAATGTAATTCTACAGGCAGTGGGAAAATGAGAAACCATTACAGAATTAGTTGCTCCCTAAAAAAAAAAATGAGGTCTCATTTCATCACAGACCAAACCAGAATCATTCATTTGTGGATCAAATTCAGCAGCATGAAAAATACTTTAAATACATTTGGATGAATTATTATTATTATTGTACTTAAAATGGATAAACATAAATATTTTGCTTGTAGGCAATTAGATATGGAGTATATTTTATAATTTTGAAGGGATAGAAGTGGTATCACTCAACGTGCATCTGAAGTGCTAAAACTGTAGTTTTCTGAAGAAGGGTCACTGGATCTGAAACGTTAACACTGTCTTTGTCTCTCCATGATGCAGCCAGACCTGCTGAATTTTTTCTGCAATTTCTGCTTTTGTTTCTGATGTCCAGTAGCTGCAGTTCTTTGTTTTCTTTTATGCATTTGAAAGCTGGCACTGTGCACTTTCCATTTCTTTGAGATATTTCACTTGCCACCATATCATTATTTTAGTCAGAGTAAAGTAAACGCTTATCAGTACTTTGCATACTATTATTACTTCTCTTTATAACTCCATGGTGCCTAACCATCCAAAATCCTACTTTCTTGACAACTGACTTTATTTTCTAAAGTTGTTCCTGGGATGATGTGGGCATTACTGACTAGGCCAGCGTTAACTGCGTATTCTTCAATGCCCTTGAGAAGATGGTGGTGACCTACCTTCCTAAACTACTACCATTACATATGGGTGGTGGAGGGAGACTATTCGAAGGGGTACCAATCAAGCATTAGCTGCTTTGTCCTGGACATTGAGCTTTTTGAGTATTGTTGGAGTTGCACTCATCCAGGCAAATCAAATTTGTGACTTGTGCCTTGGTGATAATGGACAGGCTTAAGGGTTTCGATTTGAAATTAATGGGTGTAGGTTTGCTCACTGAGCTGTAGGTTTGATATCCAGACGTTTCATTACCTGGCTAGGTAACATCATCAGTGGCGACCTCCAAGTGAAGCAAAGCTGTTGTCTCCTGCTTTCTATTTATAACTTTCTCCTGGATGGGGTTCCTGGGGTTTGTGGTGATGTCATTTCCTGTTCATTTCTGAGGGGTTGATAGATGGCATCCAGATCTATGTGCTTGTGGTTGGAGTGCCTCTAGGAATTCTCTGGCATGTCTTTGCTTAGCCTGTCCCAGGATAGATGTGTTGCCCCAGTCGAAATGGTGGTTTTTTTCATCCGTGTGTAGGGCTATGAGGGCGAGGGGGTAGTGTCTTTTTGTGGCTAGCTGGTGTTCATGTATCCTGGTGGCTAACCTTCCTCCTGTTTGCCCTACGTAGCGTTTGTGGCAGTCCTTGCATGGAATTTTATAGATGACGTTGGTTTTGTCCATGGGTTGTACTGGGTCTTTTAAGTTTGTTAGATTTTGTTTGATAGTGTTGATGGGTTTGTGTGCTACTAGGATTCCGAGGGGTCTCAGTAGTCTGGCTGTCATTTCTGAAACTTCTTTGATATATGGTAAGGTGGTTAGGGTTTCTGGCTGTGTCTGGTCTGTTTGTCGTGGTTTGTTCTTGAGGAATCTGCGCACTGTGTTTTTTGAGTATCCGTTCTTCTTGAATATGTCATATAGGTAGTTCTCCTCGGTTTTTCGAAGTTCGTCTGTGCTGCAGTGTGTGTGGCTCGTTGGAATAGTGTTCTGATACAGCTTCGTTTGTGTGTGTTGGGATAGTTGCTGGTGTAGTGGAGTATTTGGTCAGTGTTTGTCGGTTTTCTGTATACTCAGATTTGTAATTCTCCCTTGTCCTTTTTTTCGACTGTGACGTCCAGAATGCGAGTCTGTTGTCAGTTTCTTCCTCCTTGGTGAACCTTATGCCTGTGAGGGTGTTGTTTATGATGTGAAATGTCTCTTCTATCTTGTTTCGTTTTGTGATGACAAAGGTGTCATCTACGTAGCGAACCCAGATTTTTGGTTTGATGATTGGTAGGGCTACGTAGGATAAACACTACGTAGGACAAACAGGAAGAAAGTTAGCCACCAGGATACATGAGCACCAGCTAGCCACAAAAAGACACGACCCCCTCTCCCTCATAGCCCTACACACGGATGAAAAAATCCACCATTTCGACTGGGACAACACATCTATCCTGGGACAGGCTAAGCAAAGACATGCCAGAGAATTCCTAGAGGCCTGACACTCCAACTATAAGCACATAGATCTAGATGCCATCTATCAACCCCTCAGAGAATGAACAGGAAATGACATCACCACAAACTCCAGGAACCCCATCCAGGAGAAAGATATAAATAGGAAGCAGGAGACAACAGCTTCGCTTCACTTGGAGGTTGCCACTGATGATGTTACCTAGCCAGGTAATGAACCGTCTGGATATCAAACCTACAGCTCAGCGAGCAAACCTACACTCTAAACCTCAACCTGAGCTACAAACCTTCACAAATCTTGCGATTTGAAATTAATGTTGTAGGAACTTGTATGTTTGGGCAGCAATCATTGTAGTGTTGGCTGAAATCTCTTTGCCTCAAAGGAGACTATGTCTTTGTTGAAGATTTCCAGTAAAGAAACTTAAATTTCTTCAGATACACTGAGAGGAACATTGCTATTTTCTGTGATAATCATTTCAAAACACAACATAAAACAAAACAGTCAGTGAATAACTTTGAACCCAGAACAGAACACTGAGTCTCTTACATAGTCAGATTTAAATTTATAACTCAACATGGAAAGGTTTTTACTTCCACTGAAGCTTATTAGAATGGAGTTAACACATCTTGATTAATAATACACACTTCAGAAAAATATGATTAATCTAATTATAATTTTAAATATGAAGTCTTGCTTGCTTAACAGTCTGAGAAGTACTGACAAATGAAATTAATAATGTTAGTATATGACGTTATACAATATGCATAAATGTACTGTGCACTGGAGGGGAAAGGTCCTAGTTCACATTTTATCTCTTTCAGTTGCAAAGCATAAAGAGTCACAATTTACATTAAACTACCACTGGCATTCCCCTAACTGTAGTGAGCAATTCATATCCTGCCCACCATCTACAAGACACAAGTCAGAAGTATGATGGAATACTTCCCAATTGCATGATGAGTGCAACTCCAACACTGAAGAAGCCTGGTACCATCATGACAAAGCAGCTCACTTGGTTGACGTCACATCTACCACTTTAAGCACTGAACTCCATCCCCCATGACACACTGAGGCAGTAGTTAGTACCATCTACAAAACACACTGCAGCAACTCATCAAGGCTCTTTTGATAGAATCTTTCAAACCTGAGGACTTCATCACTTCCAAGGTCAAGGGTAGCAGATGTATAGGAGCACGGCCACCTGCGCAAATTCCCCTTCAAGCCACACACTGTCCTTACTTGGAACTGTATTGCTGTTTTTTCACTATTACTGCCTCAGAATTCCAGAACTCCCTCCCTAACAACCCTGTCGATGTCCTTACACCAAATGGACTAACGTGGTTCAAGAAGGCAGCTCATCACCTCCACAAGAATAATTGGGAATAAACAATAAATGCTGGCCCACCTGGTTTTATGCCTACATCCCATGAATTAAAGAAAACAAAAAAAAATTATTTCCAAAAAACGTTAAATATCAATTACTATTTTCATAAGTTTTAGAAGTTTCATGCTGAAAATAAACCACAAAAATAATGTCACAATATTGCTTCAATTCTCTGCACAAGAATGCAGATACACGTAATTTTCACAGCTCAGAACTTTTAATATCAAATCCTTGGATTTCAAAACAACAATGTTAGATTCAGAAAGTTCCAGTAATTTTCTGGTGACCCTAAAGGAAATTTATTTTACTTCAATAAAATATGCTTTTGTGCATGATGGTTTAGATGGAAGAAAGGATGAACAAAATGTGACCATTTCTGTTAATTATATACCACAGAGAAACACATGGCCATGAGAAATGCTGGAAAAAAAGGATAAAGTAAAAAAAAATTCTGTGGTGACATTGTGAACGAGAAAACGTTGAAATACGATTTCTAGTAAATATGGTCACATTATCAGCCGTGATTTTGCCTGCTATTATCAAACGATGCAAAAAAACCTGGTTTCAGAAGGGCAGAGTGACAAGTTGAATCTTGAGTTATGGTTAAAACCTAAGAGTAAAAATGTGCAGTTATCTAAAAACATCATGCCCTATACTTAGATTTCTGAATCAGAGCTATCCACGCAGTCAGCCCCAAATGCTCAACTATGCACTGACACATCAATGATTATGATGGTAGGCTATGAAGTTCAGATTTTACATTGTTAGAGTTACTTCACCTGTGGCAGAGAGGAGCAGAGAGAAATCCTGTCCATTCAGATATTCCATTGCAGTTATCCGGGTGTACCGGGGATTCCCGTTGTGGAAGTAGTCAAGCTTTTCTCCTTTCTCCCAATCCCAAAAACTTTAATGAGAAAACAAAATATGAATCAAAAAGCCACTGAATTAGTTAGAATAACTTTGATGTTGAAATAATTTACGATAGCCAAAGCTGCTCTTACCAAATACTGTCTTTGTCAGCCACTGCTATACAAGGAGTAAAAGGATGAAACTTCACCACCGAAGGGACACCTGGGTTTCTGTTTATAAAGATCTGGTCATCTAATCTTGTGATACCTAATTAAGGAGAAAATTAGCTAAAAATCACAAAATAAATCACAGCCTTTTCGGGAAAGTACAGTGGAATCACAGAATTAAATTGAGCTCATTCAAAACTCTGGTTATAATGAAGGTGTCATCCATTCTCACTGGAAAAATAGGAAATCTGAAAGAAAGATTCCAGCGATAAACCAAAATTCTGGATTGGCAACTCTGGATTAGCCAAACTTGCGCAATCTTGTTATACGACCACAGCAACCGTTCGAATTGGATTAGGTTATTTTACAGCACAAAATCACAGAGAAGCCTGTAGCAATGCTAATAAAAAGTCTCATTCATATTCTGAACAATTTGCACCAAGAGACATTTTTAATATACCTGATGAACCTGTTTACTGTCTATTGCCAGATCATTCCTTTAAGATGCAAAAAGTAACAGCGGAGAGCAACGCAAAGAACGTGTCACTGTCATGGTCTACACCAACATGGACGGTACTGAAAAGCTGCCAATTCATTTGTTAGAAATAGTCAAGAGTCCATGGTGCTTTGTGAATCTTCAGGTCCAAACCACTCAGTATGTGGCTCACAAAATGTCCAGGATTATCTTTGGCATTTTCGGGGCATGGATCAGAAAAATGGACAAAATGTATCAATAGGAGATCTTCAGCCCAATGACCCAGAACAGTATAATAAAAACCCCTCCCACCCACCTCTCTAGCTAAAGCTGCAGAGGGTGTGGAGTTGCTGTTCCAGGATTTCACACTGCCACGTGAAAATATGCTTGATGACATGATACACCATTTCAAAGACAGCACATTCAGAAGAGGTAGTTTCCAGAACAAACATCCAATGTTCCTCAAAAGAGTGTTACTGTACAGGGTCTGGTGTCATTGTAACGTGTGAGCAATTTGAAAAGTAAAGGCACTTTTCACAAATTTGCTGCAACACTATCCTCGGTTTTGTTTTTGACATATAGCAGTTGCAGATAAATGGGTTTACAGAGGGACTTCTTCAGCTCCCTCAAAGCTCTGCTTACCATAATCTGTGGGCAGTTCCCCCCTGCATTCTGACGTAGTGATTTTACTATAGATACAAAACAGCTTTCATGCTCAGAATAGTTCGTACTGTAAAACCATCCTGAATAGATTTCCTGCAGAAGGCCGTGAAAGGCATGGGGAGGACGTGAATTATATATCAAAACTGGAGGTGCCAAAAATAGAAAAGGCCAATGGCTGAATAGCTAGTTAGAGTATGGGTGAGCGCTCACACTAAACAGAAAAATGACAGCACCAGTAGAGCTCGTGGAAGGATTACTGGAAGCATGCACCCGTTTAGTAAATGGGCATTCGAATACTGACAGCTTTTCCTGCTGTGTTCCTGGGTGGCGTGCTTCAGACTGAAAATGGGAAAACTGAGTTCAGAGGATTGCACACAAAGAACAATACAGCACAGGAACAGACCATTTCAGCCCTCCATGCCTGCACTGACACATTTTGTCTTTCCATACTAAAACCATCTTCACTTACAGGATCCCTATCCCTCTATTCCCTTCCTATTCATGTATTTGTCTTGAAGCTTCTTGAATGCTGCTATTGGGTCTACTTCCGCCACCTCCATTGGCAGCATGTTCCAAGCACTCAACACCCTTTGTGTGAAAAAACATGCTTTGCACATCTTTTTCAAACATCCCCCCACCTTGAACCTGCCCCCCCAGTAACTGACTCACTCTGGGAAAATGCTTCATACTTTCCACCCTATCCACGCCATTCACAATTTTATAAACTTCGATCAGGTCACCCCTCAACCTCCTGCGTTCCACTGAAAACAAACCCAGTCTATCTAACCTTTCTTCATTGCTAAAATCCCCCAGACCAGATGGCATCCTGGTGATCGTTTTCCAGACCCTCTCCAAAGCATCCACATCCTTCTGGTAGTGTGGTGACCAGGACTATACACAACATTCCAAGTATGGCCTCATTAAAGTTCTATAAAGCTGCAGCATAACTTGCCTATCCTTATACTCAATGCCCTTTCTAATGAAGGCAAGCATACCATAGGCCTTTTTTTAACTACTATATCTACCTGCGTTGCCACCTTCACTGATCTGTGAACTTGCACACCCAGATCCCTCTGTATTTCAATACTCTTAAATGGTTCTGCCATTCATTGTATAATGTCCACCCATACTTGACCTTCCAAAATGCATCACCTCACATTTGTTTGGATTAAACTCCATCTGCCATTTTCCTGCCCATGCTTTTAGTTGATCTATATCTTGCTGTTTCCTCTGCCAATCTCCTCTCTATCTGCAAGTCCACCAACCTTTGTATTGTCCACAAACTTAGTAATTAAACCAGCCATGTTTTCCTCCAAATCATTTATGTAGAACATGAACAGCAGAAGTCCCAGCACTGATCCCTGTGGAACACCATGAGTCACAACCCTCCATTCTGAAATGCAACCTTCCACTGTTACCATCTGTCTTCTATGTCTAAGCTCGTTCTGTATCCAGCTTGCCAGCTCACCCCTGATACCACATGACTTCATCTTTTGTACCAGACTGCCTTGACAGGGACCTTGTCAAAGACTTGACTGAAATCCATGTGGACACCGTCAACTGCTTTTTCTTCATCTTCATCACCTCCTCAAAAAACTCGATCAAGTTTGTGAGACATGACCTTCTCCGCACAAAACCATGCGTCTATCGCTAATACGTCCATTTGCTTCTAAATGCATATAGACCTTGTCTGAGAATCTTTTCCAATAATTTCCCTACCACCGACCTGCAAATAATCTCTTGAATGATTGGATGGAAATTCAAGTGGGCTCTGGAACATGTATGTAATCCTCTCCATGGAGTTTCCTCAATGTGCTGCACCCATGCAATCCAAAAGGATAATGCTCACAACACTCAATCTTTAACAATACTCCATAAATTTCTCAGCATCTCCAAAGCAGCAATTCTGAGAATGAGATGTTTCTTTTGTTCTAAGACAAGTGATTAATTTTCTTCAATCTCTGTATCAGATGTGTGTCGACCTGAAACATTAACTCTGTTCCTTGCTACAGCTCCTGCCTGACTTAATGAGGGTTCCAAGTATTTTCATACATTTATTTCAGATTTTCGGCATCTGGAGTATTTCACTTCTGTATTGGTACCTTCCAATATTGCAAAGCTAAATAATAACATTCTCCTACTGTAATTACTTTGATTAAAAATTATTTTCATATTAATTGTACCTAGAATATAGCTCACCTTTCTCTATGATCCAACCAGCTCGTTTTCTAACGCGCCCATTACGCAAGAATCTCCACTCGCGCTCCTTCCGAACCAGGCTTTCAACATCGTGCTCCTCTGGAATCTGTGCAGTATCATGGCACAATTAGCAAAAAACCCACATTCAACAGATCAAAGGATATTTTCCCCCAAAGAATTTGCATTTGCAGCTTCAGCCACAGCTAGCCAAATTATAGCGCATTACAATAGTTAAGTGCTTGATTTTGACAGGTGAAAACTCAATGGGCCGAAGGACCTTTTGCTGTGCTATGACACAGAATGATGCAAAAAGGACTGCCAGGCAATTTAGTTAAAAGCAAGCTTTTAAAATCAAACTTAACTGAGCTTTTAATTGTAGCAATGAATACCAGTTATTATGTTGCTGAATGGAGCAATAGGTTGGTTAGAACTCAGACAAGAACAGAAATTGCTGGAAAGGCTCAGCAGGTCTGACAGCATCAGCAAAGAGAAATCAAAGTTAATGTTTCTGTGCTGGTGACCCTTTCTCAGAATTGAGGAAGTTGAGGAAGGGTCACCCGACACAAAATGTTAACTTTGATTTCTCTTTGCTGATGCTGTCAGACCTGCTGAGCTTTTCCAGCAATTTCTGTTTCTGTTTCTGATTTACAGCATCTGCAGTTCTTTCGATTTTTTTTGTTAGAACTCCTGGTTAATGCACAGGCCCCAGGTTTAAAGGTTAACATTAAAGATATTGCTACCTTTTCACTTTACAGTCATCCCACAAACTGCAAACATATGGCTAAGAAAGTAGCGTGTATTTATATGTGATTTGGAGATGCCAGTGTTGGACTGGGGTGTACAAAGTTAAAAATCACACAACACCAGGTTACAGTCCAACAGGTTTAATTGGAAGACCACTAGCTTTTGGAGCGTCGCTACCACCTGATGAAGGAGTGACGCTCCGAAAGCTAGTGCTTCCAATTAAACCTGTTGGACTATAACCTGGTGTGTGATTTTTAACTTTGCATTTACATAGTGTCTCTGAGAGCCTCAGTATCTTCAGCCTCAAAATGCCTTAAGCATTTAAAGCAAAAGCCATTGTTGCTGACTTACTAAATGCATGCATGCTAAATATAATGTGCACATGTTCAGAAGGAGGATATTGTTTGCACAGTTACTAACTATAATGACAGAATTGTGAAGCCTTATCTAGAAACTTAAGTGCCTGGTGAGGACCTGAGGTATACCCAAAGGTGCAGGTGCTTCTAACTTCTGCAAATGAAGTTAGCGGAGAAAAAGAAATTAAGTAAATTAATGCATTAATTACAGTTGACTGCTACAGACTAACAGCTCCTCATTCAAAAGGCATCGTCAGAAGAAGATGAGGTCAAATATTTATAAGTAATATTTGAAGGGGACAAATGGGGCGAGTACGTTTGCTGTCTGGCCTCAAATGGACAGAAGAACTAAAGGTTGAAACTAATCGTTCATGTGGATGAGACTGGCTATTTCAACTCATCCCTAATTGCCATGGAAAAGGTTGCATTGAGTTGCCTTACTGAAAGGTTGCTGTACTCTGGGGCACAGGGATACCACAGTGGTGTCAAGAAAGGACTGCAGGATTTTGATCCAGCCACAATGAAAGAACTGCACTATTGGTCCCCAAACCAGGAGGGAAGCTTGCATGTATCTGCTGAGCTGGTTATTCAAGGTGGTAAGTGTTCAGAGGCTTGACAGGTGTGAAGGGCCCTGGTGGAGTTACTGCAGTGCATCTTGTAGATGGTATGCATTGCTACTACAGTGCATTAATGGTTGAGGGAGTGAATGCTTGAAGGTGATGGCTGGGTTTCTGACCAAACAGACTGTTTTCTCCTGAATGGTGTCAGGTTCTTGAGTGTTGTGGGAGCTGCGCCCATCCAGGCAAGCATGGAACATTTTGTCACACTCCTGACTTGTGCCTTGTAGATGGTGAACAGGCTTTGGGGAGACAGGAAGTAAATTGTACACCACAGAATTCCTGGCATCTGACCTCTGCTTGTAAGCACAGTATTTATTTGACTGGTCCAATTCAATTTGTGGCCAACGTTAACCTGCAGGCATTGATTGGGGGTGGGGAGGAATGGCACTGAATCTCAAGGCAGTACATTCTCTCTTGTTTAGCTGGTCACTGTCTGGCAACTTATTTGGACCAAATGTTAATTATCAACTGAAGTCCGTTGTTCAGATTTTGCTGCATGGTCTGCTTCAGTATCTGAGTAGTTTTGAATGGCATCTAAAACAAATGCAATCATCAGCAGACATTCCCACTTCAAACTTACCATGGAGGGAAAGTCATTAATGTACCAGCTGAAGGCATTATGGCCAAGGACGGTACTCTGAGGAACTCTTGTAGAGATGCTCTGAGATTGAAATGATTGGCCTTCAACAATGACCACATCTTCCTTCATGCCAGGTAGAACTCCACTGCCATTGACTCCAATTTTCTAAGATGTACCTTACGTGGTTAATAATTATTTTGAATTTTTACAGTTCTTTTCTCTCTCCTGAAAAGCTCATCATTGCTTCACAGGTTATCAGTACTTGTCCAAGTTGGTGGGTCTTCACTTGTAAGCCTAAACATTATCTTGGATTTTCCTCCATACTACCTACAAGTTGGCAGTATAAAACTTGGTGGTGAAGGAAACAGGAGACTAATGAGGTCTATTGCTACACCCCCACTATTAAAAGTTATGATTCTCTTTTATTCCCAGCAGAGATCTTTGCCAACTACCCCATTTGCATTTAAGCCAAAACTGGGCAGGGAAACCAGAGATGTCAGTCCTTTTTTCTGCCTGTCTACAACTACTCCATCAATTCCAGAGAAATTGGTAGCTGCAATAAAGACTGATCATTCCATAAGACACTATATAACCTTGACGATTAACATCAAAAAAATTTATGCATCAATCGCAGAAGCCAACTGTGATTAATTGACTGCCCTATTAATAACTAATTAAAGCATAGCACAGACCACCACTTGCATGAATGTAGCAAATAAAATATACTGCCTCGCTGAATGCAATTAGTACTGAGCTACTAACAGAGTTCCATACAAAATGGAATTAAACATTAAAAGGTAACTGCGTTAATTTTACCAGATCAAATGGATAAAAACACATTTAAATTAAAAATGCCAAAACACTCAAAAACAAAGACAAGTTTTGATTGCTTTAAAACAATTGTTGAAAATGTTTCAAAAGTGAAAATCTGAAAGGATTAGTAAATAACCAACACAGAAAAATTAATGCAAGGACCACATCTTAGTGGGATCCTTTGTAGACTGCTGGCACTCATGGGATCAGATATTGAAAAAGTAACAAAAATCAGCGAAATATCATGCAGAAGGTGTGCAAATACACGGTTTCTAAATTTGGAGACATGCATGAGAACAGTAGGTTATGTACTCTGATCTGTCAGGTTCAACAAGAAGGCATGTCTTCCACCGCTTGTTTCTAAAATGTTCAGAAGTTCATTTTCTGATTGAAAGAGATCTTATGCTACACAATAATGAGGGGTTGCATCAGATATAAAAAGATGAATAGATGCTATATAAACCTAAGTTATTCTTTCTTGGCACTTTTCATGATTGTTGACTAAAAAATATTTGGAGACATCCAGTGAGATATTTTGAAATGTAGCAATACTTATATAAAACTGTAATAATTTGCACATAGCAAACTTGATAAACAGCAATGAGATAAATGACCAGATAACTTACTTTTATGATACTGATTAAGGGAAAATTATTGATTCAGACATTAGAGGCACCCCTACTAATCTTCAAAATATCATCACTGAATTGCTAATGACTTCCTGAGGGGCCAATTGGAGCTTAGTTAAACATCTTATGCAAAAGTTGAACACCCAATCTCACTGCAAAATTCAAGTATATTTTAGTAATATCATATTAGTAAGTAAATCATATTTCACCACACTGTGTACTGAGACAAGGAACGGATTCACAAGATTGACTTGCAGGTTTTGAGTGTTTTTACCATTAAAGATAATTTGGAAAGTTAAGAAAGCAGTCAAATTCCATGAACACTGATCCTGAGATACAAAGATAGCTAATTGTGTATTCAACGAATAAAAAGTTTTCCAAATGATACCAGCATTGCATAGCACCACATCTCTAAAGCTATGAGCCCATCAGCAACTTCTGTTTTTTAGGATGCAACGTCACTGGTATGGACAACACGTATTACCCATTAACTGCCTTCTTCAACCACTGCATCTTACATGCTGCACTTACAGTACGATTTTTCCCAAAGGAGTGGGTTCAATTCCTGCACTGGCTGAGGTTACCATGAAGGATTGTTCCTCTCAACCTCTCCCCTTGACTGAGGGGTGGTGACCGTTGGCTTAAGCCAAAACCAATTGTCTCTCTCTTGTGATAGAGCAGCCCAATGGCCCGGTAGGATTACGGCAACTTTATCTTTTTTACTTTTAATACAACTCTATGGTTTGCTACATCATTTCAGAGGCAGGAAAGAGATTCATTCATGCTGCTCCGCATTTGCAGTCACACATAGGCCAGACTGGGTACGGATGGCAGATTTCCAAACAACATGAGCAAACCAGATGGGTTTCTTAATAGTTCCATGATCATTATTAACAAGGCTCGGAACTTACTTCAGACATATTAATCAATTGCATTAACAATTTGAACTCCTGATTCTAAAGTATTAGCCTGGGCCTCTGGATTACTGGTCCACTGACATTACCACTATGCTAATGTCTCTCTCAAGTTGACGAAAGAGAGGGCGTCAATATCTAGACATTAACACATTTCCTGTTCCTTAATAAAAGCTACTGTGAAAGATTCATTAATGCCTCAGCTGATGAGGGCAATGAGTTTGAGTTTAACAGCTCAGCAAAGTACTGTGTCAGCTTTGAACCTCTGCCTGTGAAATTCACTAACTGCAACAGAGATGACAGCACAGGCAACAAATGCCGTCAAACATTCTGGAAGTCAGTCAATCAGCTCAGTTACTAAATTATTTGTCTTTGCTTGAAGTCCAGGAATAGGTGACAGGTAAAGAAAGGAATTAGCTCAATGATATGCTTCCTTTCCAATAATCTGTGGAGATGTCAAAAGAACATGGCACGCTAATAGGACATAAGCTACATCGCTGAATGAGAAGGGACTTTGTCATATGCTTTCTTAATGACACATTCTAAACAGCACCTTCAGTTTTATTTTATACTTCCTAATGAGCGTTTTATATAATTAAACTAGGTTCAACACGTCATAACAGGGAACAGAAGCTCGTTTGAAAACGAATGATCATATGTGCTAACAATAATTTTTCAAACCTATAATTACTATGGCTACAAAAGAAAGTTAAAGGCTAGGAATTCTGCAGCAAGTAGCTCTTCTTCTGACTGCCTGAAGCCTGTCTGCACAAATTAAGAGTGCGATGGAATACTCTCCATTTGCCTGGGTCAGCGTAGGCTCCAATAACACAAGAGGTTTGATGCCACCTATATGGTTTGCTACACCATTTCAGAGGCAGGCAAGAGTCATTCATGCTGCTCCGCATTTGCAGTCACACATAGGCCAGACTAGGTATGGATGGCAGATTCCCAAACAACATGAGCAAACCAGACGGGTTTCTTAATAGTTCCATGATCATTATTAACCAGGCTAGGAATTTACTTCAAACATATTAATTAATTGCATTAATAATTTGAACTCATGATTCTACAGTATTAGCCTGGGCCACTGGATTACTGGTCCACTGACATTACCACTACGCTAATGTCTCCTTCAAGTTGACGAAAGAGAGGGAGTCAATGTCTTGACAAAGTAGCTTGCTTGATTAACATGACCCACAAACATTCAGTTCCTCCAGGATCAATGCTCATTAGCAACAGTGTCTACCATCTAAAGACACAGTAGAAATTTACTAACACTCCTTACAGCTTTCCAAGATACTCTCCAAACTGACTATCACTAACCATTTAGAAACACTATCATCTGCAAGTTCCCTTTCTAGCCACTCAGCATCCTGACTTGGAAATATATCACTGACTCAATCAAAGTGAAGGAGCAAAGTATTGGATCTTCCTCCCTAATAACATTGCAGGTCTACTCAAATCCAATGAACTGCAGCAGCTTAAGAAAGCAACTCACCTCCACCTTCTCAAGAGCAACTAGGGCTCAGGCAACATCTAATGTCCATCCCATTGCACCCACATACCATGATACAAAAATAAAAAGTGAATCTAATAATGGAATGGAGGTTATTGTTGAAGCT
Source organism: Chiloscyllium plagiosum (assembly GCF_004010195.1). Classification (NCBI taxonomy): domain Eukaryota; kingdom Metazoa; phylum Chordata; class Chondrichthyes; order Orectolobiformes; family Hemiscylliidae; genus Chiloscyllium; species Chiloscyllium plagiosum. The sequence goes on along the minus strand of NC_057733.1, from coordinate 45,301,314 downwards.
GCTGAAGATGGTTGGGCTGAAAATACTAACCTGAGGAACTCCTACAGAGATAGTCGTAGAGACTTTGAGCTTGTGGCTTGGGCATGTGGGAAAAGCAGATATGATAGCAAAGTTTAAGAGGCATTCAGACAGACATGAATTGGCTGAGAATAGAGGGATACAGAACATTGTGCAGGTAGATGGGATTAGTTTACAACAGCATCATGGTCGGCACAGACATAGTAGGCTGAAGGATCTGTCCCTGTGCTGTTCTATGTTCTACTTCCTGGAGTGGAGATGCTTGACCTCCACCTACCTCAATCATCTTAAGTACAACTCTAACCAGTGAAGAGTATTCGACCAGATTTTCACTGACTCCAGGTTTGTCAGGGTTCTTTGATGCCACACTCTATCAAACGTGGCCTTGATGTGAATGGCAATCACTCTCACCTCACCACTGGAATTCAGATTTTTCTGCCCACATTTGATCCAAGCGAAGTGACTCTGGTGGAACCCAAAATGATGGGTGAGTATCTGTGGTCAAGTTATTCCAAAGTATGTGTAGCTTGATAGCACAGTTAGCAATCCCTTACCACACCTGCAATGATTAAAAGTGGACTGCAACAGACCAAGTGGAATACAACTTGGGAAGGTGAGAGGTTGTACACCTTTGTAGGAAGAATAGAGGCATGCACTATTCTAAAAATGAGGAAAGGCTTGGGAAATCTGAAGCACAAAGGGACTTTGGATTTCTTGTTCAGGATTCTCTTCAGGTTAACACACAGTTCAGAAAGCAGATGCAATGTGAGTATTCATTTCGAGGGGATAGAATATAACAGGGATGTGCTGCTCTGGTCAGATCGCATTTGGAATATTGAGAGTAGTTTTGAACCCTACTTCTAAGGAAGGATGCGCTGGAAGGTGTCCAGTGGAGGTTCATTAAAATGATCCCAGGGATGAAAAGATATGAAGAGTGGTTGAGGGCTCTAGGTCTACTTAATAGAATTTAGGAGGATGAGGGAGGATTTCATTGAAACTTACAGAATATTGAGAGGCCTGAATCAAGTGGACATGGAGAATATGTTATCACTATTAGGAGAGACTAGGACCCAAGTCTCAGAGTGAAGGGAGGACCTGATAGAACTAAGATGAGGAGGAATTTCCAGTCAGAGGGTGGTGAATCTATGGAACTCATTGCCACAGTGCCTGAAGAGGCCAAGTCTTTCAGTGTCTTTAAGACAGAGATAGTTAGGTTCTTTACTAGAAAGGGGATCAAGGGTTACGGGGCGAAGGCCTTTGAGAAACATATCAGCCATAAATTCAATGGCAGAACTAATTCAATGGCTTTATCTCCTGGTCTTTTGGACTAATAGGCGGGGTTGGATTCATCTTGAAGTTTGTAGACTGGAAATACCAGGGCAATTTTCCATATTGTTGGGTAGATGCCAATGTTGTGGCAGTACTGGAACAGCTTGGCAAGAGCTGCAGCTATGTTTGGAGCACCTGTCTTCAGCACTATTGCCAGAACGTTATCTGTGTTAGTGTTCCTCTAAACTGTGCAGTGCAGCCTCTTTGCTGTTCATGCATGCCATTTAGTGTGCCGCCACATCAACTTCTGACTTCAGAGATTGCTGCTGTGCATGGATTTCAGAGGTCGGCACACCAGGAGAAAAAGAACCAGAGGGAGTATTTATTAAGGTCCATAGCCTTTGCAGTATCCAGTCCCTCCAGCCATTTCTCAATACCATATGGAGTGAATGGAATTGCCAGAACTGGGATCTGTGATATGGGGATCTCTGGAGGAGGCTGACATTGGTCATCAATTTTCTGGCTGAAGGGTGCTGCAAATGCTTCAGCTTCACCTTTTGTATTGATGTGTTGGATCATTATGGGATCTTCTCCTCCTCCTCCTCCTCCTCCTCCAATTAGTTGCTTAACTGTCCACAACCACATCACTGGATGTGACTGGACTACAGAGCTTGGTTCTGATCTATTGGTCGTAGAATTGCTTAGCTTTATCATTTGCTGCTCATGCTAAATCAGCATGCAAATAGTCCTGTTTTGTAGTTTCACGAGGTTGACCTTCATTTTTGATATGTCTGGTGTTGCTCCTGACATGCCTACCTGCAGTCTTTAGGGTTGATGTGAATGGGGATATGCCTGGCACGAGTTTACAGATTGCACTGGATCTCAATTCGGCTGATGGCCCACAGTACATTATGGGTGGTCAGACTTGAGTTGCTTTTTCTAGTCTGCCCCATTTAGCACACAATGATAGTGCCACATTGGTGATCAACACTGATGTCCCCACCAGGAGTGTATTCTGCACCTTTGCTACCCTTAGTGCTTCTCCAAGTGGTGTTCAGCATGGAGGATGACTGATCACTACCTGAGGGCAGCTGCCTTGCCCATATTTGATGTGATGCCATGAGACTTCAAGGTCCAGAGAAATTCCACGGTAACTCCTGCTTGACTGTGTGTCTCTGTGCCACTACCTCCACTGGGTCTGCCATTATTGGGCAAGGACATACCCAGCAATGGTGGTAATTTTGTTTCAATCATCAAGTGGAAGATCTAATTCTATGGCTATGACTATGTTAGGCTGTTGCTTGACCAGTCTGAGAGACAGCTCTTCAAATTTTGACACAAGCCTCAAATTGTCGTTACTTTGTAGGGTTGAGTTTCTCATTGTTAATTCTGGTGCTTAGATTGATGCCAGGTGGTCTGTCTAGATTCATTCCTTGAGGATTTTCTAGCGATTGATACAACCGAATAGTTTGCTAGTCCATTTCAGAGGCAGGTGTGAGTCAACCACACTGCTGTGACGATGGAATCGAATATAGGCCAGATGAGCCAAGGATGACCGTTTTCCATCCCTAGAGAACATGAACGAACCAGATGGGTTTTTTACGACAATCAACAATGGTTTTATGATGATACTTTTAACTTCAGGCTTTTATTGAATTCAAATTCCACTCTCTGATGTGGTGGGATGTGAACCCGGTTCCCTGAGCCTTACTCAATTATTAATCCAGAAACAAAACCATCATGCCATTCCCTCCTCTCGAACATGGTGTTTAAAAAACTCTGAGATTGCTGGCAAAGGGTGCACTCTATTCTTGTTATTTCAGATAGTACGTGGTGAAGCATTTCATTCGACTTATGCAATGCTCAGAGCTGCTTCAGTTCAGTGCTTTAAGATCCCTTTTCATGAATATTTTACAATAGTTACATAAATTTGCAACCATGACAGCACTGCAATGGTACATTCCCTATTTATCAGCTATCAAAATACCATCCGCAAAAAATTATAATTTACCTATCCTGCCTGGATGAAAACCATGTTTTTTTTTCCAAAAAAAAATTTAAATTATTTTTCACAGAATATTTTCGTGGCATCATATTCTATAACTCAGTGCACCCTTGAACAAAATCTCAAAGGTCAATGCTAACATCTTGGTCAAGTCAACTCATTCAAAGATTATGATAATGGATGTCTTTTTTATATAAAACCCTTTATAAGGCTCAACATCCTGGACAAAATTATCTCATGGCTTCACAGTAATTATAGAAAAGTATGCATATTTCAACATCAACTGCAAAAACATTTCATTACCGAAGACGATAAGGAAAACAGGGGTGTCAATAGACTCATCAGTGAGCTGTGACACAGAAATTGCATTTTTTCCACTCAGGCCTACACTCCAAGCATTCATTCCATCACTCAATAGGTTGGTACAAAGGCACAAATTCATAATTATATCTCTAAAGCACAATCACAAGCTGAATTCCCAACCCCTCACAGTTGGAGAGGAATGGGATGAAGCCTGAAAAATGTTAGCAGATGGAGTACACAGGGGTTAAGGCCTGTATTCTTATCCACCTTAAATCGATCAGACGAGACTGAGTGACCACCCAATTCCTGGATCCATGATATAGAAGCGAGCATAGTCATAGAGATGTACAGCACGGAAACAGACCCTTTGGTCCAACCCGTCCATGCTGACCAGATATCCCAACCCAATCTAGTCCCACCTGCCAGCACCCGGCCCAATACCCTCCAAACACTTCCTATTCATATACCCATCCAAATGCCTCTTAGATGTTGCAATTGTACCAGCCTCCACCACATCCTCTGGCAGCTCATTCCATACACGTACCACTCTCTGTGTGGAAAAGGTTGCCCCTTAGGGTCTCTTTTATATCTTTCCCCTCTCACCCTAAACCTATGCCCTCTAGTTCTGGACTCCCCGACCCCAGGGAAAAGACTTTGCCTATTTACACAATGCATACCCCTCATAATTTTGTAAACCTCTGGAAGGTCACTCAGCCTCCGACACTCCAGGGAAAACAGTCCCAGCTTGTTCAGCCTCTCCCTGTAGCTCAAATCATCAAACCCTGGCAACATCCTTATAAATCTTTTCTGAATCCTTTCAAGTTTCACAACATCCTTCCGATAGGAAGGAGACCAGAATTGCACGCAATATTCCAACAGGAGCCTGAACAAATGTCCTGTACAGCTGCAACATGACCTCCCGACTCATGTACTCAATACTCTGACTAATAAAGGAAAGCATACCAAACGCCGCCTTCACTATCCTATCTACCTGCGACTCCACTTTCAAGGAGCTATGAACCTGCACTCCAAGGTCTCTTTGTTCAGTAACACTCCCTAGGACCTTACCATTAAGTGCATAAGTCCTGCTAAGATTTGCTTTCCCAAAATGCAGCACCTCATATTTATCCGAATTAATCTTCATCTGCTACTTCTCAGCCCACTGGCCCATCTGGTCAAGATCCTGTTGCAACCTGAGGTAACCCTCTCCGCTGTCCACTACACCTCCAATTTTGGTGTCATCTGCAAACTTACTAACTGTACCTCTTATGCTCGCATCCAAATCATTTATGTAAATGACAAAAAAAGTAGTGGACCCAGCACCGATCCTTGTGGCACTCCACTGGTCACAGACCTCCAGTCTGAAAAAAACCCTCCACCACCATCCTCTGTCTTCTATCTTTCAGCCAGTTCTGTATCCAAATGTCGAGTTCTCCCTGTAATCCACGAGATCTAACCTTGCTGATCAGTCTCCCATGGGGAACCTTGTCAAAGACCTTACTGAAGTCCAGATAGATCACATCTACTGCTCTGCCCTCATCAATCCTCTTTGTTACTTCTTCAAAAGACTCAATCAAGTTTGTGAGACATAATTTCCCATGCACAAAGCCATCTTGACTATACCTAATCAGTCCTTGCCTTTCCAAATACATGTACATCCTGTCCCTCAGGATTCCCTCCAACAACTTGCCCACCACCGAGGTCAGACTCAACAGTCTACAGTTCCCTGGCTTGTCCTTACTGCCCTTCTTAAACAGTGGCACCATGTTTGCCAACCTCCAGTCTTCCGGCACCTCACCTGTTAATATCGATGATACAAGTATCTCAGCAATTCAGTATCATTTTCATCCAAACTGATAGTCTACTCAAAGATGGAAAATTTTCTTCCCGATTCCATCATCTTCAAAAAGATTGAGAATACGACAAATGACAAGTTGGTTTTCACACATAACTGCCAAAGATGTAGAAAACACTCTTACTTAGCAATGCCATCCTCCAGCACAACAGCCTCATTTCTTTATTGATCTACAACCACCAACAGACTCAACCTAAATGTATTGCTTAAATATTCCAACAGATTAAGATAGGATGGCGAGGTACTTCAGCATGTATGTCTCTATCCTTCCAGGGATTGACATGGGTGCTTTTCTCCCTTTCAGAGGTTCTTTAAGTTAAGAAAAAGGCAAAAACGGGCGATAAAAAAAGCCTTTTTGTTTTGTTTACAACTCAACATTAACAGTCTTGAATTTAGAAATATCAAAGGCTAGTAGAATTGATCCTTTAAACAATGGAATTTTTGATCTGGACATTTGAAGGAAAATAAAAAGTAACATGGAGATAAACTGCTCAACAATCATTGTTGGTCACTTCACCAGGTGCGCAATTTGCAACTACAGAAATAGGAATCGACTTACTATCCTCAACAACTAGTGGCCACATTAAAAAGACATTATTTGTCAAGAGTTACACCATAATGATAAAAGTGGATGTGCTGAGTGTCCAGATGAAAGCTGTCCTGCAGTAAGTTATAAATGATGTACAAACCATTTACACGAGACTGCAGTTCGAGGAAAAGATCAATGTATACTGACTTTCTTCTTACGGTATTCCAATTTTAATCGTGCAGCTGTACTTGTGCAAGTCACCGTAGCTTCAGTATTGGCACGGGTTCAGCCGGAGTGAATGCGCAGCATGCTGAGATCAGCACTTGTCGCACATTTCTGAAACTGAGGCATTGTGACACTGCAGCTCCACAGGCACACTAGGTTACTCAATGTCATAGTTTTCCAATTGTAACTTCAATATTTATTATCAAGTGATGAAACCCACCCAATATCTTTAGGACTGCAGTAATGCAGTACTTGACCACCCCATGTTTCTGTATTTTTGGAGCAGCATTGAATATTCCCTGCTTTTCCGTTATAGCTGCAGTTATTTTTCTGATCAACATAAATATGACAAGCAATTTGTCAAAATACCACATCTGTTAGTCAACCTGTTCACTATTCTGAATGTTCACAGCTTCTGTATTCTGATGAGAGGGGAGAGAAATTTCAATAATTAAAGATTTTTGCTTTCTTATATTTGCAGTATTTTGTATTTTATGAAATGTACAATCCAGCAGAGCAGAGAACAACAATAGTTTTCATGATTTTCCTTTAAAAATAAACCTTAATTACCTTTACTAATTTCAAAGTACACAAGACAGTATAAAGAACAGAATATAATGGTGTTGGATGTAAATACAAACTAAGCTCATGTTGTATTGTAACTGCATGGCTCGAGATGCTATTTGAAATTGTAAATATTTCCTGAACAACCCACTCAGAGATATTGCGCCTCTGGAGAAGGTGAGACTTGAACCTGGGCCTGATGGAACCTGGAATAGACATATACTTATAGGGAAATTATGCACACATATTTTTGAAAACATCCACCTGCTGTGTTTTTATGAGCTTTCTTACCAAAAAATATGCAAAAATGTTCCAAATACACTGAAGTCACAACCTCAAAGTTTACTGAAGTGCTAATTAAGAAAATCAACAACACAATAGAAATAAAATTTCATTATATAAAAATAATATTTGCAGTCTTTTTCCCTTCAAAATCACTTTCCAGTAAACAGTGCTGCTTGCAAACTCCTGAGGCAATGTAGGCGTTGAAATAGTGTTACATGATTAGGATCATGACACACCATAGATTTTACACCTCCTATCTCCCACTCAGCCAGAACCAATTACAAGATCTGTATTTTACTACTTCAGTTTGTTGGGAGAAAACCAATGGACTGGTTTTATTTAACTCCCTGAGTACTGTGACCGCAAATTACACACAGAACCTGAGGGGAATTTAAAGTACATTTGTTTAAGTAGTTATTATTTGCAATCCCCAACCCAATGCCCTATAGCTAGAAAGTTATAAAAAGACTGCGCTTTGGTTTGAGATCAAAATATAAATCTTGAATTTTAAACTTCAAGGTTTTGAAAAATTATTTAAAAAAAGGCACCATGGCCACCTCACAGTGATGCATGCCCAGATTTAGGTAACTCTATCTGCAGAGAGTAAAGGAAACACTGTTTTTCATGAACTAAAAATAATTTATTTCACTGTCAATAAACATGATGAGTTTTTCAAATGACACCAGGAAATCATTTTCTCCCTCAAATGTAACATTCCCACAACAGGAATGTAACTCTGAATGAACTCCAATTAATTCCAAGGGAGGTCAAGGAATACTGCACAAAATAGCCTCAAAACAATATTTACTTCTACACTTCCTGTGAATCAGATGCTTCAAATTTCTTGAACTGAATGCACCAAGATTTGTCTTATTAATAGTTGCATGCTGCAAGATCAAAGCAATTAACATAAAGTAAATACATTGTTTGAAAAATGTTGAGAAACAAAGAAACATTTGTCAAAATGAGTGAGTTTCTGAGCAAGAACATGCAGTCTATACTCAAATTTAAAGAGCATGAGATTTAGATAAAGGATAGAGACTTATTTTCTAAGCCTTGTTCACAAAACAGGACATGGAGCTTGCAAGAAAATCTGAGAAAAAAATATCGAAGATAAAATTAGGAATAGCTCAATTATAATGTCTAAGAGATCTCGATTTACACCAGAGCTCAACAGAACGTGTCTGCATCTTTGGTCTCTTTTTCTGAGGAAGGACATTCTTGCTATACAGGGAGTGTAGCAAAGGATTACCTGACTGTTGCATGGGATGGCAGAACTGACATATGAGACAATGTTGGACACATATTTGGAGTTCAGACCAATTAGAAATTTAAAATTCTAACAGGACCAGACAGGGTAGATACAGGAAGAATTTTCACCATAACAGGAACGCAGACCAGCAGTCACAGTCTCAGGATATGAGGGAAATATTTAGAAATGAGATTGGAAGAAACATTTTTACCCACAGGGTGATGAGCCTGTGGAATTTGCCACCACAGAAAGCAGTCAAGGACAAAACAGCGTGAGATTTCAAGAAGGAATTGAACATAACACTTATGGATCAAGGGATATAGAGGGATAGAAGGAATAGGCTATCGTGTTGAATGATTAGCCATGATCAGAATGAATGAAGGACCAGGCTCAAAAGAGCCAAATGGCTTACTCTTGCTCCTATTTCTATTTTTAAAATATGGCATACTTCAAATGAATAATATTTGCAGACTGAAATCACTGAACAACTTATCAAGTAAGTGAATAGCAAAATAGCAAATCAGGACAAAAAGAATTGTTGCAGCAGCAACTGTCTGTCTGTGTGGCGTTTGCACATTCTCCCCATGTTTGAGTGGATTTCCTCCGGATGCTCTGGTTTCCTCTCTCAGTCCAAAGATGTGCAGGTGAGGTAGATTAGCCATGCTAAATTGCCCATAGTGCCCAGAGATGTGTAAGTTAGGTGTATTAGCCATGGGAAATGCAGGATTACAAGGATAGTGTGGGGGGGGGGGAAGCAAGTCTGGTGGGATGCTCTTTGGAGAGTCGATGTGGACCTTGTTGGGCTGAATGGCTTGCTTCCACAATGTTGGGATTCTATGATCAGGACTGGAAGGATTGCTTTTGCAATTTTGGAATGCTACCCATGCAGTGTCCCATTATATACACACACACACACACTCAGGTGGAAAAGGTGAAATAAATCAGAATGACTAGAACTGCAGCCTAGAACTCGGTATCCAAAGCTCGCTTCAATAATTGTTGCAAACATTTCAAAACAAACGTGTTTGAAAATAACTTACAAATTCTGTTTGCAAGATGCTGGGCTAGCAACCATGCATTTGCACTACAGTAAACAAATTACTCAAAAATAATAGCACTGAGCAACTTGCAATGAAATGCAACATTTTTGATGGAAATGCTTCAGTAATTTTTACAAGATACAGTGTCACACAGTCAATGAAACAACATCAGATTTAAAGCATGTGGGAGAACACTTCATCTATACCTATGTGACCCACCTTTCAGATGAGACTTTGAACTAAGCTCCTGTCCACTTCCTTCAGTGAACATATAAGATCTCCTAGCACTACATCAAAAATTTCCCCCAGTGTCCGTGCCAATATTTAGCGCTCCTTCAATATTGCTAAAATTAAATATCTGGTTATCACCACCATTCTGTATTTGGGAGCATGTTGTGGATAAATCTGGCTGCTTTCATTAGAATAGTAGTAACGTTTCGAAAAGTACATTGTTCAATGTAAAGTTGTTTGGAATTTCTGAGGTCACAGAAAAAGGCCCGATAAATGCCTTCTTGTGTTACCATAAGCAGTCATCATCATCACAATAAATGCTGGCTAGCCAACGATGCTTATATCCCTCAAATGAATTTTTAAAAAACAGAAGTAGGCCATTCAGCCTTCCAAGTCTGCTATCCCATTGTATGAGATCATTGCTGATTTGAGATTCCCTCAATTTCACTTTCCTACATTTTCCGCATTGATTAAAACTCAGCAAAGAAATTGAAGGCTATCTCCTCTTAATGACCCAGGCTGTATAACCAACTGCAGTAAAAAATTCCACTAACTGACTACCCTCAGAAGAAATTATTTCTTGTGTGTCTTAAATAGACAAACCCTTATTCTGAGATTATGCCCTGTGGTCCTAGACTCTCTCACAAAGGGAGAGACCTTTCCACATCTACCCCATTAAGTGTCCCAAGAATTTTTAATGTTTCAATAAGGTTGTCTTCCATTCTTCCAAACTCCAAAGAATACAGGTCCAATCAAACTCAAACTCAGAGCAGTCGACACTCCCTCCATATCCAGGATCAGCCTGTTGAACCTTTTCTGGAATGCCTCCAGTGCCAGCATATTTTTTCTTTAGGGACCTAAAACTGTTCATGTACTTCAGCTGACAAGTGCCTTGCATAGTTTGAGCAAAGCTCCCTAAGTTTACACGTCATTCTCTTTGAATTCCATTTGCCTTCTCTATTGCTGGTTGAACTTGTATACTGTCGAAAGCTTTTGCCCAAAACATCGATTGTCCTGCTCTTCGGATGGTGCCTGACTTGCTGTGCTTTTCCAGCACCACACTCACGACTCTGAACTCTAGCATCTGCAGTCCCTGAACTTGGATACTACCTTTTTGTGTTTGAGACTAATGACTTTAAAAAGAAATTTACAACGATGTGACAAGATTTCATTTTTTTAAAAATCAAAATCTTTTTATCTTAAGTATATAAAACAATAAGGGTTGGAACCTTTACTTCTTACAGGACATGGGAGTTGTCTTCTACATAATTAAATCATTTTAAGATTTATGCATCTAAAAGAGAATTCTTGAAGGAAGTGAGAAGTAAATCTGAACTTGTAACTTATGGTTATGACCCTTATTGTTTTGTGTACTTACTGAAATGATTGATTTCTGTAAAGGACAACTCCTAAGGTTGCCAGAGTCTTCGGGGAACTATTGTTAATTCTCCTTCATTCCAGCTAGCTTTCAAAGAAAACCTTGCACGTTCAAAACATGGTAAATGAATGACTCAGTCCCTTTTTTGTTAGTTTTCCAATTATTGAAGCAACATTGTTTTATTGTGTACAAGACTCTGTGGCAGACTACTGTAGGTTCTTCCATTAGTTTTGGACAACGAAATCTCCCAGTGTCTATTTCCTCACAAAATGCAAATAGAGATTAAGCCTCACTCATATTCTATATAGTCAAAGAAGCAGTTATGATTTTTACTCTGCTCACACCATAGGCTCAGCTAACCATCACTTAATTTTACTGCCTTCTCTCTGAGTTGCAAGCCACAAGGTCCCAACAACAACTATCTTTTACAACAAAGATAGATTGAAATCAGTCACCCATCATGCCACTGTCTGAGCTGGTTTGCCCACAAACCTTTACTTATCCACAATTACAAATTATTTTAAAATCTAAAATAATTGGGTTTTTAACCACCTTTTGGTGTTTATGGAATGCTTTTAATTAATTTTCCTAAGGCAAAAAACACTAGTCTTAACTGCACATCTTACAATCATCACGCCAACAGTTCTTTAGTGAAGTCCACCTGCTATTTACTAGAAGCAAAATATGTCGGATGCTGGAAATCTGCAGATCTGGCAGCATTTGTGGAGAGAGAGAGAAAGAGATAAAAGTTTGAGTTCTTTATGACTCTTCAGAACAAAAGAAGAACCATATTGGACTCAAACATTAACTCTATTGCTTACTCCACAGTTGCTGGGTTTCTGCAGCACTTTGCTTTCGTTGTTGATTTACAGCTCGCAATCTCTTCTAATCTGACTTTCTTCACATACGAACAAGTTTATTTTGAAAATAAAGACATATTCTAAAACACATGAACCAAGAACTAGACATACAAAACATTTTTTAACCCCCACATTACAGGTTTTCACAAGTCCTTTACTATACTATCTTTATTGATGCAGACAGAATAAACATATTGTTCCATCTTGAAAAGCCAGAGCATTAAAAGAATACAGCAGCATTAAGATGGTAACATACAATATACATTAAGATGGTAACCATCTCTTTTAAATTATGTTGTATTTACAACATAATTTGAAAGAAACAGTTACCATCTTAATGGCTACAATAAATTTTGTTTAGAACAAATTAAAAACTTTCACGTGCAAGGGCTTTAAATTCAGAATTGGAAAACTCGGAGTCCACTAACCAAATGCAAAAAAATTGGCTGCACAAATTTACCACCTCGCCTCCACAAACTGGATTAAATAATTAATAAGTGAATGACGTCTGCAAGGTCCACCAACAAAGCACGAGTTACAAGGTTTGCAGATCAAATGCACAATCTGACACTTTCAACATCTACTCCTGCCCTGCAGTATCACATCTGTGATACAAGAGGAAGCAAAAGAGAAAACTGGAGGAAACTATTCCAAATATTTTGCATATCTCAATACTTTTTTCAACAAAATCATAATTATGTGATTATTCTTTAATTCGACAACATGATTACCTGCATCAATTAGAAGTTTGAGTGAACGTATCCAGCAGTAATACCACACTACAGGTACTCACCAGAGAAATACATGCTGTTCTCATTACATATTATCCATGAATTTAGATTTGCGATATTTAAAAAAAAGTTCAAAAATGCAATTGCCATAATTTTGAAAGATAGTTGGTAATGAAAATGAGATTTACATTTTCTTCTGATGTGTTCACATAAAAGCCTGGGCACTAATTGAAAAATCTGAGCTCATTTTACTAAAAGCAGGAGAAACCTGGGTCCTGCGCCATAATTAATAAACTTGCAAGGTCACGTAGCCTTCATAAGAGCTATAAGAATGTGATTTTGTCAGTAGCAATTAAAGAGTAGCAACTAATCATGACACACTTGTAATAATAATCCTTTAATGCTTCTCAAGCAACTTAATCGAAGAACATAATCTGTACAGTCTAATAATTCAGCTCTGGACAGTATCGTTGAAAATATCTGAAAACCAACAGAGAAAAAGCTCAATTAGCAGCAAAGCTCCACAACAGAGATAAGCACAGTAATGGAGTCTTGTAAACCAATACAAATGAATACCAATCAGCTACCTCACTGTGGGAAATTTCACAGGCATATCCAAAACTAATCTAAGTCTATAAGCACCTAAATGCAGCATAAATTGTTCGGCTGAGACAAGGAATAAGAACCTTTGTTTTTTCTCTCCTTCCGAGCTTGGTAATCTGCAGCACACTATGGATTTACTATGATAATTGCACCGAGTAAACACTGAACGCCTGATGTTCCTGTCACAGCAGCCACATTTGACAAACTACTTTTATGGAAAGCAATCAGTTCAAGATGTTAGTTCTGACCCATCGTGAAGAGTACAGGAAGGATGTGGGCAAGAGATATTGACAACCACCATGATTACAACTTGCAATCAAATGTCAAAACAATTGATTAGCTTTCTTCAACATGACAGTGATCAATATGAACACATTTAATATTTAACTTCATACAATATGGTAACATTGAATTTATATTAGCTTTATTGATACATATGAATTAACATATGAACTGTATTTCCATCTTTCATACAATATTAAACCTTCAGAAAAAATACCAGATGGACCACAAACTTTATTGCTTCAAATCAATGTTTTATCTTGGAGCAGTTTGAAATTTCATAACAATACAATCTGAAGAATTGAAATATTTTTGAAGGTTCAATGTGCTATATTATTTTGTAGAACTTGATGCTTCTATTCTTCACATTGTTGAAGTAAAATGAATCAAATCCATAACATGGGGAGATGTTACCTGCATTCAGGATAAGGTTGCAATGACCACTTTTAAATTTATTTTATTCGTGACCACTTGAGTGACTAAATAAATGAGAAAATTATTCTGTACATTGCTGCTACACACAAGAATATTCCTTCCCTGCTGAAAAGGAAAAGGGACGCTGTGCTACAACTGGGAAACCCAGCATTTGAGAGATTAATTTATCTTGAGCCACGATAAGGAAACAAGTTTAAACTTTGCGTACCAGCAAGCAACCTGGTTTATATATTGGTATCTCAAAGTGGAGTGACCACCTTGTGCTTCCAAGCACTTGATGCAACTAATGGAAGATATCTTCCAATAATTGTACCAATTAATATTAAACACAGTTTAATGGTGAAACAACTAATATTATGCACCTTCCCCAAAGAAACTTGCAACAAAGTAAAATGAGGCGTGTAAATATATTAATTTCATCTCGCTGATCAGCATTTGCTCCTCATAGATTATGTACAAGAGAACATAGGAGCAGTTCCCTCTCCCCAAGTGGAGCGAGTCCCAGTAAAAAGCAAGGATCTTGATATTAATAAAGCAGAAGTTGCAACAGGCTATTTGGGTGGAATGCAAAAGACTCAGGGGATAGATTGTGTTTCATGGAACTAAAAGAGACTAAGGCGACTTATACAGCACTCTCAGAATACCTTGAGACTCTCCCCAAACACTGGAGAGAACCAGTAGTCAGAAATTTTGCCCTAAGTGGTGTCCAAATTAATACTGAAGAGACAAAGCAGAAATACAGCAATGGTCTTACTTGCATTCCATGTAAAGTAAGGAACAAAGATGAGTAACCATGGCAAAACAGCCTAATAAATTGTGTAGAAACAATGCCCTAATCATTGACCGAAGACACCTTTACAAATAATTTAATCAATTTACAATCTCACACTCTGGTCAATGTTAGAGTTAAGCTTCCACTTGAATTGATTTACAGTGTACAATGGAATTGCCTGTGTAACCGCTGACTCTCGTTTTGTCAAGTAAATCAGTCCATTGAAGATCTGTCCTAAATTGCCAAGTAACTCTGATTATATCGTTACGAGTCCATTATGCTTTTTGTATCCAATTTGTGACCAATATTTTGTGCATACCTTGTGGCCTGGTTGCTTTCTTGCTGATTGGGCAGGAGTTTATTCACTCACTCAGCAGTCTGAGGATAAGCTAATTAAGGATTAGCAAATTAAATTATTGATCAGAACTGGTTAGTATAGATGTATTGGAGAGCAATTTGGTTTGTAGTAGGGGAGGAGGCTTGTTGGTTCAGACCTTAGTGTACTTAGACTTCCACGTGGAGGGCTACTGGTCATCAGAAAATTCAATTTCTCAGAGAATTCCCACAGAGTTAGCAGTATCGGAGGGGGTGTGGGGGGATTCACGTGGTCTCAATGTGCAACTCCAGTCTACGCCCCACTTAGGTGCGGTATGGTGGCTCAGTGGTTAGCACTGCTGCCTCACAGCACCAGGGTCCCAGGCTCATTTCCAGCCTCGGGTGACTGTCTCTGTGGAGTTTGCACATTCTCCCTTTGTCTGTGTGGGTTTCCTCCAGGTGCTCCAGTTTCAACCCACAATCCAAAAATGTGCAGGTCAGGTGAATTGGCCATGCTAAATTGCCCATTGTGTTAGGTGCATAAGTCAGAGGGAAGAGCAGAGGTCTGCGTGTGTTACTCTTAGGAGGGTTGGTGTGGACATTTTGAGCTGAAAGGTCTGTTTCTACACTATAGGGAATCTAATCTAATAATTCTCTGACCACAAGTATACCTGGACCATTGAGTCTGAGGTGACTACTATTTTTTCTGACTGCTGGGAAAGATGCTCTTGAAAAAGATTAACCATAAGCAAAAAAAGAAGGATGCAATTAACTGGCAGACTTTGGATGTCAGCTTTTGTTATTTTCTCTTTATTCTTTCAATGGATGTGCGTTTTGATGGCAACGACAATGTTTGCTGCCGATCCCAAATGGCCCCTGAAGTGAGGCTTGCAAGATCATTTCAGAGGGCTGTTAGGACTCAACCACATTAATCAGGTGTTGTAAGTCGGACAGGCCAAATAAGGATGGCAGATTTCCTTCACTAAAAGACATCAGTGATCCATATGGACTGTTTTTGACAGTTAATCATAGTTTCATACTCACCATTACTGAGACTACTTTCAACTCCAGATTTTAATCAATTTGAATTTTAATACTAGAAGGTGCTGTGGTGGAATTTGAAGTCATATTCACAAACCATGCCATCTGCATCCACACTGGCAATCAAATTTTCTTGCAAATCAACGGACAAACATTCCCAAATTAAATGAAAGAGACAAACATTCCCATTTATATCATGGACATTGATGGGTCTTAGCTAACCACACTTGTGTTACAGAATATGCAGGTCTGAAGAACAAGAAACATTTGGGGGAGTTTTCAGAAACATTTCCTTTTTTACAAAGCATTTTAAACCAAAGACCATTTACAGGAAAATCACTAGGGGGTTTTTGTGGTGCAATGGTCATGTCCCTACCTCTGGACCAAGACACCTAGGTTTGACCTGCTCCAGAGGTATGTAATGGGGGAGGCAATGACCGAGTGGTATTATTGCTGGACTGCTAATCCAGACACCCAGATAATGTTATAGGGACCTGAGCTCAAATCCTGCCATGGCAGATGATGGAATTTGAATTCAATTTTAAAAATCTGGATTTAAGAGTCTAATGATGATTATGAATCCATTGTCAATCGCTGGAAAAACCCTTCTGGGTCACTAATGCCCTTTAGGGAAGGAAACTGCAATCCTAACCTGATCTGGCCTCCACGTGACTCCAGACCCACAGCAATGTGGTTGACTCTTAACTGCCCTCTGTGCTGTGAGAGATGGGCAATAAATGCTGGTCTAGCCAGTGACACACATAGCCATTAAATGAATAAAACAAAAAAATTCCCTGAACAGATTGATTAGAAAATATCTAAAGCAAAATCACTGCAATTAAATTTTGGAATAATGTAGGTGGAACAATTGATTTCAAGCTGTCAGGAGCATCTCGGAACTGACTGCCAGACGACTGCGACCCCTAGGACTCATAACGGCACACAAACCAACAGCCACGCTCAGACAACAACTCACCAGAACGAAGGACCCGATACCCAACATGAGCAAGACGAATGTAGTGTACAAAATACCATGCAAGGACTGCACTAAACACTATATAGGACAAACAGGAAGACAGCTAACAATCCGCATACATGAACATCAACTAGCCACGAAACGACACGACCAGCTATCTGTAGTAGCCACACACGCAGACAACAAGCAACATGAATTCGACTGGGACAACACTACTATCGTGAGGCAAGCCAGACAGAGAACAGCCAGGGAATTACTAGAGGCATGGCATTCATCCACAAACTGCATTAACAAATACATCGACCTGGACCCAATATACCAACCACTACAGCGGACAGCTGAAACTGACAACCGGAAGCGGCAGGGACAGACCAGTATAAACACCGGAGGAAACATCAAAGAAGCGCTTCGCAGGAGGCTCCCAAGCACTGATGATGTCGCCTAGCCAGGGGACGAAACGTTTGCAACAAAAACTTGCAGCTCGGCGAACAGAACCACAACAACTTATATTTATAAATAAATCAGATATCAGTCATTATGTAACTCAAGTACCTTCATCACTGGCTGTGCAAAATACTTTGCACTCCAATCACAGAAACCCGTTTGCATAGTTGTAGACATGAAACTTTTATGTCCAACTCCATCCTCCGAATCTTCAACAGTCTGTAAATGTAAAAAAATTCCAATTATGCACCATAATGGTCAAAGTTTAATGCTGCAGCTAAGACAACGTGATTCTTCCATTTTGAGTTAAGCCACAGCACATTCATGAAGTGACAGTCCTAATGGCTCGGGGCAGTTCCAACTGGCTGATAAGGTGTGTGCATTTTGCTGGTTAAACTCCAGCAATATCTCTGGGCACCAAATGGGGCAGTCCAGACATTTTCAGTAGGGAATCTGCACCTAATCTCCTGGATTTTAAGCAGGGTAAATACATGCTCCATGCCAAGAATTTTTTTTAAAAAATTATTCATTTACAGGGTATTGCTGACTTGGCCAGTATTTATTACTGGTCCTAAATGCCCAGAGTATAATTAAAAGTCAACTGCATCGCTGTGGGTCGAGAGTCACATGTAGGCCAGGTAAGGATGGCAGTTTTCCTCCCAAAAGAACATTAGTGAACCAGATAGGTTTTCCCCAACAATCGACAATGGATTCGTGCTCATCACCGTACTCTTACTTCCAGATCTGCCTTGGTGACATTCAGACCCAGATCCCTAGAACATTACCTGGGTCTCTGGGTTAACAGTCCAGTATTAATCAGCCCTCATTTCTAAATGCTCAGATTGCTTGCTAACACATTTCAGGCATAATGCATC
Source organism: Chiloscyllium plagiosum (assembly GCF_004010195.1). Lineage (NCBI taxonomy): Eukaryota > Metazoa > Chordata > Chondrichthyes > Orectolobiformes > Hemiscylliidae > Chiloscyllium > Chiloscyllium plagiosum. Next base: position 45,283,026 of record NC_057733.1, on the reverse strand, counting down.
ATTTCCTGTCTTTTCAGATACTTAATTCACACAAGAACTGCAAGAGACAAGGTGGCTTTCGAATATCTTGTGATAATGAGGGTACAGTCTATCTAAAAACTTACTCCTTTAATCAAAGTGAAAGCAAGTATTTAACAACAAAAGTGAGAGTTTGTTTTTTTATTCATATACAGGAGTTGACATCACTGGCTTGGTGAGCGTTTATTCCTCATCCCTAATTCCTCTTTAACTGAGGGGCTTGTTAGGCAATTTGAGGGGACAGTTAAGAGTCAACTGCATTGCTGAGAGTCTGCAGACATATGTGGACCAGACCAGGCAAGGACAGCAGACTTGCAACCCGAAAACACATTAGAGAACCAGATGGATATTTGCAACATTCGACAACAGTTTCTTGGCTGTTGTTATGCCAGCTTTTAATTCCCAATTCTTATTGAATTCAAATTACACCATCTGTCAAGGTGGGATTCAGGGTCATGGCCCCAGAAACAAAAACAGAAAATGCTAGAAAAGGTCAGCAGGTCTGGCAGCATCTGTGGAGAGAAAATCAGGATGTCGAGTTGCTGGTGTTGGACTGAAAGTCAGAAGTCACACGACGCCAGATCACAGTCCAATAGGTTTATTTGAAATCACAAACTTTCAGAGCACTACTCCTTCATCAGGTGAACTGCTCTGAAAGCTTATGATTTTAAATAAACCTGTTGGATCGTAACCTGTTACTTCTGACTGAGAATTACAGTTGATGTTTCAGGCCCAGTGACCCTTCCTCAGAAACCATGTCCCCAGAACATTAGTCTGGGACTCTGGATTACCAATCAAATGACATTACTACCACTCTTCCACTGGCTTCCACATCACCTTAAAACCAGTACAGATGGTGACAATTGATGAAAATAAGAAAAGCCTGTGAATTTGAAATTGAAAACAGCAAGAAAATCAACAGGTCAATTAGCTTCAGAAGGAGAAAGAAAGGAGAATGCATAGGACATAACCCTTCAGGACATCCTTTACATGCATTTCCAATATTGTCCTTCTCACAAGGAAATGTCATACCCATTTCCTCTGCAATATACTTTTGCTGCTTTTCTTAACATACGGAACCATTACAGCCATGCACAGACTTTATGGAATTTACCTTTTAATGAATGGCAAAACATAGGTAGTTCACTCGTACAAATTCATCATGATGCAACATAATCCTCACGGCATACTAGTTTACACTGCCATTTATTTTGTTTAAATAGGCAAATAAAGTTTGCAAAATGAGGTGAGATGACACTGACAAAGACAGATTGAAAACAAAAAATGCCGTAAATCACAGCAGGTCAGGCAGCATCCATGGAGAGAGAGCAAGCTAATATTTTGAGTCTGGATGACTCTTCATCAGAGCTGGTGATGAAGAGTCATCTAGACTCAAAAGGTTAGCTTGCTATCTCTCCACTGATACTGCCTGACATGCTGTGATTTCCAGCATTTTTTTTGTTTTCAGTATAGATTCCAGCATCTGCAGTAATTTGCTCCTAGAGATAGTAATGGGAACAAGGGTTACAGGGAGAAGGCAGGAAGACATAGTTGAGAATCATATCAGCCACGAGTGAATGGTGGCCAAACTTGATTGGTCGCATAGCCTAATTTTGTTCCTGTACCTTATGTTCTTATGTACATAGAAAAAGACAAACCATGATATGCAAAATTATGCGTCTAGGCTGTTCACTTAGACAAATGCTAGTGGTGCTCATAAACCACAAGAATTTGGAACTACTAAATGCTCAAATGAAGGCAATATACTGCTAAACTGCAATCTTCCAACAAACAATGTTGTTCAAGGGAAGTCAAATCTGTTAAAATAATGAATGCTGGGTTTGAAGGTGTTGCCCTTAGCTCTGACGTAGAAATCTGGTTTCAGTGACAAAGTCATGGGTTTAAATTGCATTCCAGAGGTTTATGTCCATAATGTAAAGTGACCCTGCATTGCAATAGCAAGGGAGTGCTGCACTAATCGGAAATACTTTTAAAAGTGGCATCATCTGTTCGGTCAGGCTGTTGTGAAAGACCCTGTGGTCCTATATGAAGCGGAGGAACAGAATTCTCCTAATGTCCTGGCCAACTTCTTCACCCCTCAATCGTCTAAACAGATAATCTGACCATTTTTTACGACTGTTGTTTGTGTATGCAAATTGCTTGACATAGTTTCTCTTTTACAACAACGTTACAGTAGCTGCAAAGTTATTTTGGACTTCCTAAGGTTGTGAAAGATGTATAAATGCCAGCTCTTGCAATCTTGATAAATATCACACGAGATGCTTTATTCAACTGCAACTGTTCTTGTTAACAATTGATGTAGCAGGAATTTTAGACTCTCCACTGAGAACCGCATTTGCATCATGATACCCTGAATTACTGAGTTGGTGGGTGGCACGGTGGCACAGTGGTTAGCACTGCTGCCTCGCAGCGCCAGAGACCCGGGTTCAATTCCCGCCTTAGGCGACTGACTGTGTGGAGTTTGCACGTTCTCCCCGTGTCTGCGTGGGTTTCCTCCGGGTGCGACTTGTTGGGCCGAAGGGCCTGTTTCCACACTGTAAGTAATCTAATCTAATCTAATATAATAAATTGTCACTGGACTCAGCACTACACTTTATCAATCATTTTTGCTAACTGCATAAAATCTACTAAAGGCAATTCTGATTCAAGAACCTTGCAAAGTTGCACAAAATATTCTCTGCATTTTAAAATAATAAATAGATTATTTCTGTGGTCGTCTAAACAGTTATTCACAACAGTTGACGAAGAAACACCTCTTCAACAACTCACGTTGATGTATTTTATCAAAGTACTAGTCAGGCATCCAATGATAACCGAATCTGTAACTCAGACGTTCAGGACTTTTTATTGCCTTAACAAAAACACAACATTTTGATTAAATTAGATGGGCATTATAATGGTTAGTGCTACCAATGTATTTTTAAACAGAAAACAAAACTTTCTAACAGCCCATAAGATCAAGCATCACTTCTTTTTCTCCCTTAATCAGTTTAATTATCTTAAACTGTTATTTTAATTTCAAACTTGAACCTTTTTTTAAGCCTAAACAAAATTCCAAGCTCTCATTGGTTAAGCTTCAATTCTTTGAAAAAGTCAAATTTATGGATTAGGATACAAAATAGATCCTATTGTTCATTGGGTCTTTGCCAATGTTGGTGATGGGGTGAGGAAACCAAGCCAGACATTATTTTCATTATGGCTCCATTAGACAATATAATGCAACTATATATCAACACACTGTGTGCTTGCCAAAAAGAAAAGATTGTCAAAGATTGCTCCCTTTCAGTATCTCCGAGGGAAAGCAAGCTTTTCCAGAAAAGCACCGCCTCACACATTTCCATTTCTGCTTAACCAGAACTATGCAGAGAGTAATAAATAGCTCTCAAGCCATTTGCTTTTCAGAATAATCTGTATGGCTGTCAATTTAAAAAATACAAACATTACACAACTGTCAAAGTAAAAGATTGTAACAATACCTCAGCCAAAGGAATAAAATAAATGACTCATTAGAGTTGCCACTTGCTCTCAACAGAAATTTAGTTTAATCATTGAGAGGAAGAGAAGTATATGCACATGGAAGACAGCAGCCTGTACCATGGGTGAGGATTTCAAACCACACTTTTTAATTAACATCTAAATACCTCAGCACTCAAGATGTGGCAAAGATAAATCTGGAGTTCGCTCCTGGGTGAAACTTCCTGTGCAAAGACAAACTCTACTCTTCAACATCATCCATCTCTGCCTAACCCTGTCTCAACCCATATGCTTTTTTTTTAAACTCAAGGACTCAGCTAATCCAGCATTCCCCTGGTCATATTCAAATCTCCTTAATCTCAAACCCAACCAAAATGCTGCTGCCTTTAACTAGACCCACACCAAATTCAGCTCAACAAGAAGCTAGCTCACTGACCAGTTTTATCTTGCAGTCCATCTATGCTTTGATAGGAAAACTCTCAAAATAATTGAGGGCATCTCCCCTCCCTACCTGATCAAGTTGGTCATGTCCTAAAGGACAAGCTGGTACACTTAGTGTGCAGCAGGTAGTGAGAAAACCAACAAGGGAAAAACATATGTGACCTTATCCTTACCAATCTGCCAGTTGCAGATGCACCTGTCTATGACAGCATTGGTAAGAGAGACCACCGCACAGTTCTTGTGGAGACGAAGTCCCGCCTTCACAGTGAAAATAACCTCCATCATGTTTTGTGATACTATAACTGTGCTAAATAGGACAGACTTTGAACAGATCTACCAATTCAAGACTGGGCATCCATGAGGCGCAGTGGGCCATCAGCAACAGAGGATTGTACTCCAGCACAATCTGTAACCTCATGGCCCAGCCTATCCCCCACTCAACCATTACCATCAAGCCAGGGGATCAACCTTGGTTCAATGGAGAGTGCAGGAGGATATAGCAGGAGTAGCACTGGCATACCTGAAAATGAGGTGTCAACCTGGTGAAGCTACCAAACAGAATTACTTGCATGCCAAACAGCATAAGCAGGAAGTGACAGCAAAGCTATCCTACAGCTAACAGATCAGATCTCAGTCCTGTTGTCCTGCCACACCCAGTTATCAATCGTGGTGGACAATTAAACAACTCACTGAAGGAGGCGGCTCAAAAAAATATTCCTGTAACCAACGATGGAAGAGCCCAAGATAAGGCTGAAGCAATCACAGCAATCTTCACCAGAAACTCAACTCGACTCATGACATGAATACTGGCTACAACAGCAGGTCAGAGGCTATGTACGGTGGCGAGCAACTCACCTCCTGACTTCCTAAAAAATGTCAGGAATGTGATGTAATATTCCCTACATGCCTGGATGAGTGCAGCTCCAATAACACTCAAGAAATTTGACACCAGCCAGGACAAAGCTGCTGGCTTGATTGGCACTACATCCATAAGCATCTACTTCCTCCATCCTCAGTAGCCAATAGTGTGTATTATCAACAAAATGCACTGCAGAATTTCATCAAAGATCCTCAGAAGCACCTTCCAAACCCACAACTACTATCACCTAGAAGGGCAACAGATAATGGAAAGACCACCACTTCAAGTTCCCCTTTAAGTCACTCATCATCCTGACTTGGAAATGTATCATTGTTACTTCATTAGCACTGAGTCAAAATCGTGGAATTCCCTCCCTAATGGCATTGTGGGTCTACCCACAGAACATGGATTACAATTGTTCAAGAAGGCAGCTCACCACCACCTTCTTAAGGCCAACTAGGGACTGGCAATAAATGTTGGCCAGCCAATGACACGCACTCCACAAATGAATGATTAAAAAAACCCTCTCGACATCAGCTCTAGCACAATGCTCCATCAGCTTAGTGCTTCTCCTACTATGGTCTCTGTTAACCTTTAACTCTCGTCACCCAATCATTGGCATCACACATGCAGCTATAAAAGCACGGAGATCAGGAATCCCCTCCCTGGGACCCCTTTTGTTACAATGTCAGGAATCACACAACACCAGGTTATAGTCCAACAGGTTTGTGTGAACTCATAAGCTTTCAGAACGCTGCTCCTTCGTCAGGTGAAGTGGGCTTCACCCAATGAAGGGGCAGCATTCCAAAAGCTTGAGATTTCAAATAAACCCACTGGGCTATAACCTGGTGTCATGTGACTTTTGACACTGTCCACCTCATTCCAATGCCAGCAACTCCACATTTTGCTACAATCACAGTGAAAAAAATTATCAACCATTAGTGGTGTCAAGAAATTTGTATTTCTTGCTTTACTCTCACTGACATAACCTCAAATGTGGAGATGAAAGGTTACCTGTGGAATTTTCAGCTTAGAAGAAAACTGGAACTTGACTTGAAATATACAAACAAAACTTTGAGCAACAAAGAGAAAGCAACAGCAAGGATATGGAAAGCTCCCCTCCCAAATCTTACCAAACTAGTGCCGGAAAGGGAAACAACTTGGAAAAACCTTTTGTTGACTGAGAAATCCAGCATATATGAGAGCTTCACAAGGAAAGAGGATAGCAGTGAAACAATTGTGGCTCAGGTTTTACTCTTGCAATCAAGGACTCAAAAAATTGCTGCTGCCATTTATTCTTCTCATCTGGGTTAAATACCCCTCCTTCCCTGACTTTCTATCCCTGATGTAACTTCAATACCTATGCCTTTGTTACTCATATCATTTTTACTTCGGACAATAAAACTCCACTCTCAAGAAAACCTCAGAATTGTATCTCTTTCATTTTTGATCAAGAAAATTAAATTTAATTCAAATGTGGCAGCCATGTACTGAAGAGGAGAAAAATGAAATGAAATTTGCAATTTAATGAGAAGGTTTTGTTTTAAAAAAAGACAACATGGGAGCCATGAACCTTCCTCGGCTGATGATAATACTTAGCAACGTTTTCTTCAAGAACTTCCTGGTGCACTTTCCTCTCAAACCAAACATTCAGTCATCCTCAAATACTGTATTTCCTTTGTTGGTGTGCTACTTAAATTCAATTAAAAAAAACTTACTTCAATGCTGTGAGCCATTTTACCTTCTTTGCAACATATCCAACAGGTTCTTACCTGATCTGGACCTTTATCAAACATCTTTCGTGTTCGTGAAAACTGATGAGAATGTGGAGTGTACTGCGGCCCCCCAGTGGCACCAGCTCCTGGTCGTGGTACTGCTGAAATATCTCTAGGTCCTGTCTGTTTGCTCACATCATTGGTTAGACTGGAACTACTAGTGCTGGGTATAGGAGGAGAACCTCTGGAACAAAAATGAAAACAGAATTTAGATTGAGACATAGCCTTCTGCTACCATTCAGTTACATGGAAATAACAGTCTCACTGTCTCAGGATGTGCATTAGCACATTTCAGACTGGCAGGCCTTCACTCAAAAGGGCGAGGCCTCCAGGAGGTCATGGAGGCAAAGTCACTGAATTTATTTAAGAAAGAAAGTTAGATTTCTAGATTTTACAGTTGCCAAGGGGTTACAGAAATACGGTGTTGAGAATTAGCCATAATCATACTGAATAACATAGCAGACTGAATAACATAACATAACCAAATGGCCCATAACTGCCCCGTCTCTTTGTGGAATGCCCACTCTGAAGAGGTTTTGTTCTTCTCTCCGACACCCCTCTTCCACACTTGACATTAGCTCCGATGAAGACTCATTCACATTCGAAACATTAGCTTGCTCTCTCTCCATGGATGCTGGCTGACTTGCTGTGATTTCCAGCAGTCTGCAGTCTTTTGGGCTTACAACTGTTCCTATTTTCTATGTTTTCCATTTCCTTATTGCCAGGAACTAAGTGGTGTTATTTAATAAAAATAAGAAAATGGTGACTGTCAAATACTGAACATAATACTTTGCCTGGTTTACAAAAAGAGGTTTGTCCCACCATGTCAGCACCAGCTCTGTAACAGCTGCAAAGCAGGGGATTCAAGTGTTTCCAGAGTGAAGGGGAGAAACAAGGTACTATTCCTTCTCCTCTATTCTAACAATCTTGTTACTATTCATCTCAGGAAAGGACATTCTACAACACCAATCAATTTCCATTTCCTACACAAGTAACCACTTGCGATTTTTTGTGTAAGCAAGCCAATTTGTAATAAATTAAAACTGTGCACTCGATGGGTATTGTGAATTGGATTGCGACTGTCCATGTTTTACTGCACACAGGACACTGACAATAACTGAGCAACAAAAACCTTTATTTTTTAATGCAGGTTAGGTCCAAAGGCAGGCCCGACTGCATTGATTAGGTCAGACGATGATTTTGAGTGGTCATTTGACAAGGCTAGACTTTATCGTTAGCAGCAAGTTCAACAATATTAGTTGAAGTTTTGGGTTGCTGAAGCTTTAAAAAACAGATGTTTATAGCTTTGCCAGTTATATTCAACCTCGTGAACAAAGAAATTGATCTTATTTGTTTTATGTTAATGAAACAAATGAATCTTGACAGCAAAACTATTAAGTTATTGCATGAGAAAAGATAGATCAGAGAGGGGGAACTATGCCAGGCTCAGATTTGCTGTCAAACGTTTAAAGCAAGTCCCTTCAAAGAAAAGTTGCATTTCATAGCATCACAATCTTACGTTGATGAAATATTTTAATGAGTGAAACCTTTAGTAAGATAATCTGAGATGAAGATAATTTGATTGTTAAATAGGTTAATGGAATATTCCTGGACTTAGTTCCACAACTGCATATACTGAATTTATTCCAACACTGCGGAAATAGGGTTATCTGAAAATAGCATGTCATAGGTTATGATCGCAGTTGATGATATTACATAGTGTTAAAGCCGTCACATGACAGTACACCTAAAGAAGCCGACAAAAACCCTAACGAGCTTTGCAGTACATGTTTAGCAGGAACAAGAGATTGTGGGAAAGGCTTGTGCTCTCAGGACTTAAAACAATAGCTGTGTTTACACTACTGTAGGATTCTTTGCTATCCTAAAGATAAGAACATTTCATATCAATTATTTATTCAATCTTCTTCTAATCAGTTATAATACGACAAGTAGGTTTTAATTAAGATTCTTCAAGATAATCATTCAGATTATCAAGGTAAGATTCAGAGATGCTATAGCAAGAAATATATTAATCACTAAACTATTAGAAAGAAAGGTTTAAAATAGAAAGGGGCCTCCCTTATCAAGGACAACAGCTACGAGAGTTGGAATGGTGAGAAAACTCAAAGACAATTCTGTTACAGTCCTGTACAAAATAGCAGACACAGACATCATAATTGAGAGATAAGAGGTCACAAGTTTCCCATATACCAAAAGGGGCCCATTCAGATCACAGCAACAAGATTCGTAACTGAATGATGTACTGGGAACCTTATCAAAGTTGAACAACCCAGCACTAATTAACCAGTAGTATGCATGAGGAATATGTGCCACCATGTCAGTGTTACAAGAAAAACACAAAATACATTTTACTTGAAGGTGAAATTAGAGTGTCATTGACTTTTCTTCTAATTTGAGCTGCAGGTTAAGAGGGGAATTGAACCCTCGTGTCAAGGTCAGATTCAAAAGTCGTCTTTGGCCTCTCCTTGTACTGAACCAGTTGATACATGAATAAAAGTTGCCACGTGCCTCGGGCTCTCCTGTCTCCCAATTGACACCTCTGTAAAGATTCACTCCAATAGTCAGAGTCATAGAGATGTATGGCACAGAAACAGACCCTTTGGTCCAACTCATCCATGCTGACCAGATATCCCAACCCAATCTAGTCCCACCTGCCAGCACCCAGCCCACATCCCTCTAAACCCTTCCTATTCACGTACCCATTCAGATGCCTTTCAAATGTTGCAATTATACTAGCTTCCACCACTTCCTCTGACAGCTCATTGCATAGACGCACACCCTTTGCGTGAAAAAACTGCCTTTTAGGTCTCTTTTATATCTTTCTCCTCTCACCCTAAACCTATGCCCTCTAGTTTTAAAAGTCTCTCACCCCAGGGAAAAGACTTGTTTATTTACCCTCATGATTTTATAAATCTCTTGGAGGTCACCCCTCAGTATCCGACACTCCAAGGAAAACAGCCCCAGTCTATTCAACCTCTCCCCATAGCTCAAATCCTCCAGCCCTGGCAACATCCTTGTAAACCTTTGCTGAACTCTTTCAAGTCTTAAGCAAAAATGGCTGATGACAACCCCAACACAGAAACATAGAAAATAGATGCAAGAGTAGGCCATCTAGCCCTTTGAGCCTGCACACCATTCAATATGACCCTGCTTGATCATGCAATTTCAGTATCCCATTCCAAATTTCTCTCAATGCCCCTCGATTCCTTTAGCTGCAAGAGCCATGTCCAGATCCCTCTTGAATATTACTGGTTAAGTCAGATCCCAGACTGAAATCTGGCTTGAAATTTTATTATGGTTTTAGCAAGGTAGTCTTTTACATGCTGCAGATTTGATTTTAACAATAAAACAGAAGTGTGTTATACTCAAACAATTAAAAACAAAATCAAAATAAATCAAACTGTTAACATTAAAGATTTTAGAACACATGAAAATCTACAATCTCATTAAATCCAACAGCACTTCTTTGCAGTACTCACACCAGACAGAGAATTCCCTTTTCTATCACAGTGTTTGACTTAACAGATTCTTTAATTCCCAGTCCTGAGAATGTGAGACAGTCTTCTATGACCTTCACACAACTGAGTGTAGTGCTGTCAGCTTCAAATAATCCCTTCAGGGTTTTAACCAAACACTTCTGGTTTGGAACTTTAAAACTAAACTCCTCAGAATAACCTATTTCTTAACAGTTGAAAACTATTTCCCTTTTGAGGACCAACTGTTTCACACATCCAGCTTCAGCCAAGACTTCTGAAAACACGAGGACTGACATCCATAAACTTTTTCCAAGCTATGAGTGGTTCTCCCAATCAAAAGCCACAAAACATTTGTTCTGAAAGCCTAATGCACATCTGTTTATTTTGTTAGCTCACAAAAAACTCTCTCAAGGAAAACAAATTTCCCATTAGCCTCCAAGAGCACTGTCTCTCTCCACATGTGCAGTTTTATAAATCACCAAGTTACAGAAATGTTTACAAATTAATTATTAAACTTTAAAGACACAGACCAAAAGAAGGGGCCATTAGCTAAAATCAAGCTCTTAAATAGATGATATTAAAATATGGACAAGTCACACATCTTACATCACAAATCTAAGTGCACTATTGAAATATGGTACAGCTTTTCAATACCACAGGCTACAAAATTTTAGAATCTTTAAAAAAGTGATATGTTTATTAAAATTTAACATTTGAACCAGCCAGAGGCATTCATCGGAGTGGATTTGCTTGGAATCGCATGGTCATCAGGTATCAATTCCGAATCAAGGGCAGTGTGCTTCAGTAATGATTAACAGTTACTTTGGTGTTTGAGGATCCCACACATGTCATGATTAATTGAATGAATTCACGCTTCCATAGCTCCCACAGGCAAGATGATTTTAATGTCTAAGTGCAAGTATAAAATCATGGTCCTAAATTGTTTAATGAGTGGCACTAAACCCAGACACTATTGATTAAACTTTCTTTCCCCGGCTTAAACAAACTAAAATTGCTCTCCCATTAGGAGATTATTTGTGTCCTCTTCAAACATATAAAAAGTATGTCACATACAAGTTAAAGCTGCAGTACAATGTTTGACAAGTGCACTGCTGAAGCTTTGTTTTTAGTTAATGTGGTTGCATAAGGAATATTTGTACCAAATACATTATTTCTCATTGGAGCAGCACACTAGAAATCAAATCTTCACAAAGATTAAACATTTTATACAATTGTGCAAAATTCCACAAATTGCATCCCTTTTAGACCCGAGTTGACATATGCACAGACCAGTTTCTGCACTTAATAAGTACTGCTATTTACTCTGAATAAATATATTCTAGCTACAGGCAAACTATCATAAACCATCAGAGGATGATCTCTAACTCCATTAGAAAACACCCCCTACATTTGCATACACACACACACAAAAAGGGTGTTATCAGCAGAGGGAAAGACTGTGCAGAAAGTTCAATAGTCCCTGTTCACATTGTTCGCACAGGTGATTCTTTTGGTTTGCAGGACTTGCTGCTCCTCGATCTTCCTACTTCCTGTACTCCTACTTGCTTATAGGAGGCACAGAGTGACTGGTTCCCCCTCAAAGTCTGTCTATTTGGTTAAGGGCCATAGATTACACCAATTGATGAGGAGAAACAAACTGCCTTTCTTCAGGCTTGGTGTATTCTTGCTGCAGAGAAAGGGACTGTTTCTTCCTTTTGGAGGTGCAATAGCTTCTCATCAAATGTTCACAACCACAAAACTGTTCAGCTACCTATGAGCCAATCACATAGCTGTTGGCAGGCAGAAGGTCTTTGCTGGTGATATCTGGTCTCCAAATCACAGACCAATTAGATGTTTGTTGCCAGTTGAATCTTATTTTGGTGCATATACTGATTCCAGTTCGTCTGCAACTCAACATCCCCCACTGATTGAACAGGCATCAAGGTAAACAGCACTTCGTAAAATTGCTGTCAACTTCTACAATCCTTGATTTTTAAAACAGTCCTTTTCCATTTCAGTCCATAATCAAAAACCCAAGAGGAGAACTGGGGAGAATAGTCCATAATAATCAATTCAAATTCAGTACCTATATAAATCAAAGACATGAGTAAAGAGAACCATGCTCTTAAGCAATAATTCTTGCTAATTTATTGTTTTGTCAGATTACACAGTACCATGTGTGATGGGATAGGCACTTCACAGAACTCACTGTTACCAGTGTTGTAATAGTCACTTCTTTAATAAAAGCCCATCTGTTATTTACAAGGCGCATACAACTCTTAGGAATGAATCATCCAAATGGCAACCTACACAGCTTGACTAGTGGCAGGAAATACAAGAGGCAGGGAATGGTCATCGCTAATATGACGAAGTCCTACTGTTTCCCCATGATCATTAACATGTTCTCCACCATCAAATTCTTTGTGATCACCAATGACCACAGAATGAATCTGTAGCACAACACAGCAGTCTGACCTCCAAGTCAGAGGTCTGAAGTTTATGCACTCTTATCCACGCTGGGAGCAGGCTTAGAGGGAAGGCACAAGGATCATAAAACTGGGTGGGATAGGGGAGGGAGATATGTTCCTTAAATCAGTATGCTTCTAGCAAGAAAAATAGAAAGAAGCAATGTTTTATTAGCTTGGGAAGTATATTGGGAAATAACAGAAGAGGCACGAGGAAATAGTAATTGAAACATATTTACAGAAAGAGAGGAGACAGTGAGGACTGCAGATGCTGGAGATCAGAGTCGAGACTGTAGTGCTGGAAAAGTACAGCAGGTCAGGCTACATCCGAGGAACAGGAGAATCGACATTTCCGGCATAAGCCCTTCATCAGGAATCTGATTCCTGATGAAGGGCTTATGCTCAAAACATTGATTCTCCTGCTCCTCGGATGCTGCCTGACCTGCTGTACAGCACTACACTCTCGGCACTTACAGAAAGAAAGTCAAGAATAAGGGTGTTGGATTAGATTAGGATTAAAAGGTTTTGCCCAAAGTCACCAGTCAGATAGTTTAGCAAATGAAAACTGAAAGAACTGCGGATGCTAGAAATCAGAAACAAAAACAGAAAGGTTCAGCAGGTCTGAAAATGTCTGTGGAGAGAAATCAGTTAACATTCCTAGTTCAGTGGCTCCTCCGAAGAACTGGTTTATAAGTTAATAAACTGGTTGATCAGTTAGCTGTGCAAATTCTTTAAAGATAGTCAGGTGTATTGAAATTATCAGAGCATTCTGAAAAGGTGACTAACTGGATATATGGCAGAGTATTATAGTAGTCTTGATGAGGAAGGGGAAAATAGTATAAAGTATGCTTGTGGGGAACATATGAACCAACTGTAAACGTTTCTATAGCTATGCAGAGAAAAGATTGGTGAAATCTAATGTAGGTCCTTTACTGTCAGAAACTGAGGAATTTAGGATGAGCACAGTTTGACAAAACTTCAGAACAACCCACATCCTGCAAGGGTAAAGGCAAGGAGTAGATGTCAAAAAAAAAACTATTTCTTCAAAACATGTTCAGCTTTTCAATAGTTACTAACTGTGCACGTACAATCACAGTTGCGTTACCAAAAGAAATAAAAGTTAATTTCTTTGAATTGACCGTCTTCAATTTTTTGTTCTATTATTCCAGTGATAGGCCTGGAGCGTTTGAAATTATTTTGTTATAACAGTCTCAGGATGTGAATGGACCACTTCATTGAGGGGTCACAGTTTACGTGGTCTGAACAGAGAGCAAATAAAAAAATACTTTTCTATGCCTTAGACGTCCAGGGACAAATGGTCACATTGTGTTGTGCAATTCAATGGTTTCATTAAAAGTAATATATACAGGAAAACGTTCAGCTATTAATTTAGTTATAACTTTGTGCTAGCAAAAGAGCAGCACTTTAAGAAATGATTGTTTTGCAACCAACTTTCCATCTAAGCTGCACAGCAAGCATCGCACGGTTCTGCAAAGGCTGCACAGAAATGAGCCCCTGCATCACTACGATTTCATATTTCATTTATTTTGAGGACTTGAGTTTTGAAGGATTATGTAAAATTGACTCATTTCAAGTTCTGTAGCTAGCTGGACTGTTTTTTAAGACATCACTTGGACATTGGAACTTTTTTGTAAAATAAAGCATTTTTTGGAAACCATATGGATTTAGCAAATTTCTAGAAGTTATCAGCCTGGGTTTTATGGCTACCAGAAAGCTAGCTTCTGTTTGACAGTGTTTTGGAAGCAGTGGGGTTTGGGGTCGAGCCTGCAGTTTCCCAGCTCAGCTCCCTATTTCTGAAAAAACAAAGCCTTACATGGCCAGTGCAGTACCTAGAACACTGATCCAGTTGTTCTTGTGAGATGCCTCTCAAGGGGCTTGTCTCAACTGCATCCGCAAAGATTCCAGAAACAATTGTATGTGTCCAGTAATCTGTGCACACAAGGCAAACCACCAGACTGACAGGTATTTGGACAATTCACTCCTTATCCTTTCTACCTTCAAATAGCAACAATCATTAGCAAAAAGCTTTTATTCCCCCCCAAGACCTGCAGAAAAATCCATTTTTTTTGCTTTCCCCTACCTGGCATACACGTGCACGCATGCTCATATATGAGAGATTACTTACAGGGGTAACTATTTACTTTCATGTTATGAATTGTACTTGTTAATTAGTTTGAAATCTCCTGTTGAGTAAGCTTTATTTAATAAGTTAATAATTCTGTTTATTAAAAAACACCTGGATGATAGCTCTTTTTGCTATAAACCTAATACAAATAAAGTACATAATAGGCCATATCAGTGATTGGGTAAAGGATTTTATGTTGTGACCAGAGGCATTGTGGGACAAGTTGTCGGTAGTGTATTCCTCCCACTTTAGTTTTAAGTATGGCCATTTTCAAAAGAAAAGCACACAAAGAAATCACAGCGCACTCACAAGTCATAAGGAATATGAATTGCATGACCGCAACTCATTTTTATCACCAACAGCACAATACGATAATTCATAATTAGCATCCCTTGATCAGTAGGAGTTCAGATGAATCAGTTGGCAAGATTTTTGCAAGGTCTGTAAAAGTTTGTAGCTCAGGTTGAGGTTTAGGGTGTAGGTTTGCTCGCTGAGCTTAGGTTTGATAGCCAGACGTTTCATTACCTAGCTAGGTAACATCATCAGTGGCGAACTCCAAGTGAAGTGAAGCTGTTGTTCCTGCTTTCTATTTATATGTTTGTCCTGGATTGGGTTCCTGGGGTTTGTGGTGATGTCATTTCCTGTTCGTTTTCAGAGGGGTTGATAGATGGCATCTAGATCTATGTGTTTGTTTATGGCATTGTGGTTGGAGTCTAGGAATTCTTTGGCATGTCTTTGCTTAGCCTCTCCTAGGAAAGATGTGTTGTCCCAGTCGAAATGGTGGGTTTTTTCATCCATGTGTAGGGCTACGAGGGAGAGAGGGTCGTGTCTTTTTGTGGCTAGCTGGTGTTCGTGTATCCTGGTGGCTAACTTTCTTCCTGTTTGTCCTACGTAGTGTTTGTAGCAGTCCTTGCATGAAATTTTGTAGATGACGTTGGTTTTGTCCAGTTGGTTTGTACTGGGTCTTTTAAGTTTGTTAGTTTTTGTTTGAGAGTGTTGGTGGGCTTGTGTGCTACTAGGATTCCAAGGGGTCATAGTAGTCTGGCTGTCATTTCTGAGACTGCTTTGATGTATGGTAAGGTGGTTAGAGTTTCTGGCTGTGTTTTGTCTGCTTGTCGTGGTTTGTTCTTGAGGAATCTGTGGACTGTATTTTTTTTGAGCCTCATAGCCCTACACACGGATGAAAAAAAACACCATTTCAACTGGGACAACACATCTATCCTGGGACAGGATAATCAAAGACATGCCAGAGAATTCCTAGAGGCCTGACACTCCAACCACAACGCCATAAACAAACACATAGATCTAGATGCCATCTATCAACCCCTCAAAAAACAAACAGGAAATGACATCACCACAAACCCCAGGAACCCATCCAGGACAAATATATAAATAGACAGCAGGAGACAATAGCTTCGCTTCACTTGGAGGTCGCCACTGATGAGGTTACCTAGCCAGGTAATGAAACGTCTGGATATCAAACCTAGAGCTAAGCGAGCAAACCTACACCCTAAGTTGGCAAGATGGTTGGTGTGGATCAGTTTAATGTCAACAGTTTCAGTTGGCATGGATTTGTCACCTCACCTCACTCGCGAGAGTGGAAGGCAATGGCAAACTACCAGAGAGAAACAAACCACGAAGCAAGAGACTCAGGGTGAAGCATCAGTCGGCAATAAGCCAAGGATTTACCTTCGGCAAAGCACTCATGAATGAAAACCAGGAGATGCACTTCTGTAATTGTTCTTAAAATGAAATGCCTCCTTGGGTTGGAATACTTAGTGGTTATTTACATTATTTTTCTATCAGTCATATAGTCTATTTATTGCGAGCTTATAATACCATTTTCCCATTTATCCAAATAATTTATACAGCGTAAGTAAATTCACAGTAGGAATTTTGCTAAAAGGAACCTGAATGCTTTAAAACTGTAAAATGATCAGTGATACAGCAGATACTAAATATTGCTTCTTTTCTGGGTGCATGGTCATCCACTGGGCTTGGTTAGAATTTGATTTCTATATGGGCCTTTTCTTATTTACTGCTTAACCCAAACCTAAATCTTGATTCAAGTTGTTACACAGGCTGAATGGAGCACAAGATGGTGATCCATAAACTTCATCCAATACCAACGTCTCTCCTGTAGTGTCTTTCACAGTAATTTGAAGCATACAGCTCCTGGTTTATCAATACTTAATGATTTGTGTCGTGTCTTTTATTTTCATTCATTCACAGGATGAGGTGTGGCTGGTTAGGTCAGTATTAATTGCCCATCACTAATTGCCAGAGGGCAGGTAAGAGTTAACCACATTGTTGTAGGTCTGGAGTCACATATAAGCCAGACCAGGTAAGGATGCAGGTTCTTTCCCCAAAGCACATTAGTGAATTAGATGGATTGTTTTTGACAATCTACAATGGATTCATGGTCATCATCAGATCTTAATTCCAGATTTTTAAATTGAATTCAAATTCCAATATCTGCCATCATGGCACTTAAACTTGGTTCCCCTAGAATATTAAAACCCACATCCCCAGAACAACATTTCTCACTGCCTTGTCATTTCTCTATTTACTGACTATTGTGCATCTATCTCAGTTTTTCTTTCCTTCTGGGTGAGTACTGACACATGATGTTGCATGATAAGGCAGGAAAGGCTGGAACCTCTGTGCCCCTTATCTGATGGGAATATCTGTGGCATGGACATGTATTGAAAGCAAAGTGTGCATGTCATGGGGTCCTACAGAAAAGAGGACAGGCAAATGTGTGCAGCCATATGAGGTACATCGGGCTTCACTCTGTCTGTTAGAGACAAAAAAAAACTGCAGATGCTGGAATCCAAAGTTTGACTGTGGCATGAAGTGGGGATAGGCTTCCTGGGGGCTGGGAAACAGCAGCAACCGAAACCTGTGAATGTGCAAGGCAATGAGACAGAAGCCTTGTGGTGTAAAATTCCAAGCAGTGGAATGTGGTGAAACGGTTAAAAATTATGTCCCAATACATGTGTGAATCTAACCGGAATGGAGGTGTTGCTTAGTCCCGTGTGAATCTTCTTATCTGTATGTAACCAGAATGGAATGTGTTTTTTAGCCTTGCTCTGCTGTTCACATGAATGTTTATATCTGGAAAAGAGTATATCAGCTGGAAAAGTCTCCAGTTCGGTGAGTCTGCTCCGGGGTTACGTTTAACCGCCGAGCGTGGGTTGTTGGCAACCGCTCTACGAGAACTGACGGCTCCCAGTTTTGGTAACATGTAGAGTGAGTATAAGCCAGACCCGTTCTGGCGACGCTGCGGGGAATAAAATGCCCATATTCTAGCAGACTCGCCTCTTGGTCGTTTGTTCTGTGTCAGACTACTCTCCTACGAACCTGACCTTGAGAATTTTTTAAAACAAGCCTGGACAATATGCAGTCTAGATTATGAATTGACAGCATTTACACATAAAGCAAGACTGATAACCTGTGGCAATGGAAATACGTTAGCATGCACGGGAAGTGAATGCCATTAATGAAGACTTTTATTATTTATCTCAGTTCAGAAGCAGGAATATAGAATATCAGACTTTAGGACTGCAACAAGGATTGTGACCCTAACATGCCTTACCTGGCTACTCATACAGGGAGCGGGATCTAATCAACTTCATGCTTGCAAGCTAAAGCTAAAGACAGATTTCCTGTTGAGAACAACTTGCTGCAAGAACATATAGTATCGAGGAATGCATTACACCACTAGCTCAAGGACTTACCCAACTTGATGAATGTGTGTTCCTTTACTGGTAGGACTGGCTGGTGCAGACTGTGTGAGATTTGTGGAATCTAGAATACGTTGTGGTCGGGCATTAACTGTAGCCTGCAGGGAAACATTTATCAAAATAGTAAAACTTTTATAATATGATGAATTCACATATCAAATATTCATAAATCATCTGGAAAGAACATATTATATTTAGTTATTCCATTTTATTGGAATAAATATACCAAGACTGATCAAGGGATCTGAGGCATCGATGTCACATTATTGCAAAATTTTCAAGAATTTAATGTTTGCTTTATCAGCATTATAAAAAATTAGTCATTTTGCTTTTTTTTTAAAAAAAGATAAACTTGTAAGCATGGTTAAATCACGATTTTGACATTATTTAGGTCTAGAAGCTCAGCATTACCCCTAAACTGTTGTGCCAAATTTTCAATAGCAAAATATAAACAAAATCCAATTTTTCACATGAACTCCGTTTCAGCATTACTCTTAAAAAGGATGGTGTTTCATTTTGTTATAATATTCAACGTAACATTTTTGAAAACAAGAAAGGAAAATAAAGTGAGCAGGGCACTTTGCATTTCAAAACAGACTCCAGAAAGATCAAATAAAAGACATCAAATAGGCAGATTGTAATAAATTAAAATCAGCAATGAAGTGTTATGGACCAGACCCGAGACCCCAATTTTTATGTTTCGTTAAAGGCAAGTGTAAGCTGCTGAGTTTCAGATGTGTTTCAATTTGTCCCACACCAGGCTTTAATCAAAGCACCTTGTTTTGGCATTTTAACTGTAAAAACTGTGAAAATAAAGAATTGACATAACTTTAACTCTATTGAAGTACTTAACAAGTATTTAACCAATAATCATCATCTGCTCAAATATAGTCAGCATTCCAGAAACACACCCATAGCACAAATATAATTCAGCGAAAGAGTTTTGGTTCTCATGTGCAGTCCAGTCCAGACCCTCCAGTCCAGAAAAAACAATCTGCCACTTTTGATTTATATGAGGAAGGCTTGCAGTCAAAGACTTCACTGTAGCAGCCGGGAACTCAAACATTTAACTCCAGCAGCCAGCAGAAATCTTCTCACTAATTAAAAGCAAAACTAAAAGCCTTCCAATGTCTGTTAGAGCCCTGACCCTGCCCAGATTCTTTTGTCTCATTAAACATTAACGCAGAAGAACTCCAAACTGTTTACCAACTGCCTGTCTGAAAGAGACAACATTTCAGTACCATTGTGATAAAACCCCTCTGCAAGAAATAGCACAGAACACATCTCTTATAGGCACAGTACGATCACACAAGAGATAATTCTAACCAACACAGCCTGACCAGACCAACCCTGCCTGCTGGACCCACCTCAGCTCACAGAGACAAAAGGAAAACGTCAAACAGGCCCAACAAAAAATTCAAGTTACTGAGGTAGTACTAACAAAAAACTATGCAATCCACCACCACCAAAGGATAGAGGCATTTAAAATTTTCTTTGCAAACTTGAGAGAGGCAACTGTCAAGGAACATGGATAGGTATACAGTCACAAAAGCCATGATTAAAGCAAGTTAACCCAGAAAATGCAACAAATCACTTTAACAGTTGGAAAGAAAGTTTAAATGAATAACAGGTAACTGTAGAACTGATAGCAAGAATTTCATCCTTTCAAAATGCTAACTCATACATAGAATGGGCTGCAGGAAACAAAAGCCCATTCTACCATTTCACAGCTGCAAGCTGGGAGGGGGAGACTGGAGGTTCATTGTCAACCACTGAGCTGAGAGAGTTTTTAGACACATATCTTCATTGGGATCCTCTCAAAGGGTATGCATGAGAATGTGATTAAAGAAAATATATTGTACAGCAGCATTTTAGATCATAATAATCTATTTCAAATTCAACACTAAGCCTGTACATCATTAAATCTACTTGAACAAAGGTCATATCTATTGAGAGTTGGCTCTGTAACCAATAAATGACCAAATCTGAGCATCAGGTAGCTACTCTATAAGTTACCATTTGTTAGTGTGTTCTTCAGCGTTGACTCAAGTCCACTTTCCCTGTGTGCTAAACAGAAAAGCATTCTTTACTCTCACACATAACCTCTCATGACTATGATCTTTAACCATCCTCTGCAGATCTGCAGGGTTTTTAACCAAAACTATCTGCACTCATTAAGTATACATCTTAGTTGTAACTATTATCTTTGCCATTCTTATTTGGCTAATATTTATATTGTTTTCAGGCAATCCATCATTTAACTTAAAAATCTCTTGTAAGAAAGATACCAAATGTTTCTAAACTTTGTGACTTGTTATATCAACATATGAACAAGCAAAAATATTTTTGTACAAAAATAGCAATAAACCTTAAGAGAGGTGCCCATCAGTTAAGAACTCAAGATTGGCAGCATTGGAAGTACCAAGTAGACTCTTCTCCAGTATGCCTAATGTCGTAAGAAGTATTTTGTAACATGCATTATGTATTATTGCTTGATCATTTCTCGCAAGCTATCAATAGCTTCTTTCCACATTTGTGCTAATTATAATTAGCCTTTAAACATCTGATGAATTTTTCAGGTGCTTTAAAACTACTTAACAATTATATTGTTGGGACATTTATTGTTATTTACAATCATGCTAATTTATTAGATCTAAATGTGGAATTAGAATAGATGATAATTGATTTTGGAATGCATGACAACTCTGCAAACCCAGTTTGAAACGTTAAAGCCAAATCTACATCGGAGGTGGTAAAAGGGTTCTTGGCAAAGGGACTTGTATTATGGAGAGCATTTTTCTCAACACAAATTATTAATAGCTAAGGGGAGAAATGCTTGGAATGATGTGCAACTAAAATGTACATTAGCAAGGTCACGTGCTCCAGACATTATTTAAAACTTGGTCCAACGCATATAAAAGAACTTCTAGAGACCAGAGCGATTGCCCAGCCATCAAAGCAACCAAATATGGCATCAAACAGTATTCATAAAACTTAAATCAATAGGAATAAGGGGGAAATACTCTGCTGATTGGAGTCATTAGCCCTAAATACTTGTTTCAGGAATTTCTCATAGCGCTCTCCTCGGACTAAACATCTTCAGCAGCATGATCAATAACCTCCCCTCTTGCAGCAAGATCTGGAAAGCAGCCAGATCTGGACTGATAAGAGACAAGTACCAGACAATGGCCCTGTCCAATAAGAAATAACCTAGCTATCTCCACTTAAAAGTTAAATGGCATTAATATTGCTGATAGTCCAACATCAATCCCCTGGGAGTGACCACTGACCTGAAACTTATCTGGACTCGTTATATAAATACTGTGGCTCTCTGAGCAGGTCAGAGGGTCTGAACTCTGCACAAGTAACTCATCTCCTAACTGTCCAAAAGCCTGTCCCCTATCTACAAGTTACAGGTCAGGAATGCAATGGAATCCTCTCTACGTATCTGGATGAGCTCCAACAAACTTAAGCAGCTCGACGGCATTCAGGACAAAGCAGTCGACTTGATTAGCACTCCATACACCAACTTAAACATTCACTTCCTCCAGCACCAGCACACAGTGGCAGTAATATGTACCATCAAAAGATGCAAAGCAGTAATGTGCCAACCTTCCTTTGACAATAGCAGCCAAATCTGTGATCGTTACCTTGAATTATTATGGTATCAGATATATGAGAACATATATACAACAGATATATATACAGATTCTCCTTCAAGCCACACACCAACCTGACTTGGAACTATATTGTCACTCCTCAATATCACTGGGTCAAAATTCCTCCCTAATTGTATTGACTATGGCAGCTCAAAAAGGTAGCTCACCACTTTCTTCTCAAGGGCAACTGGGGATGAGCAACAAATGTTAGACTTGACAGCAAAATATGAAAAATATTTGCACATTACATTGCTCACGATTAACTGAATTTAGACATGACTTGAAATGAAGAAACATGGACAGTCTTGTATTTTTAAGATGTTCTTCAGGTCAGTTTTATGCTGTTCAACCTTTGAGGCAAAACTGACCATGTTCACCACCTGGAGTTCTTGGTAGGCTTTTGGTAGGTAGATAGGTTACAGCTAAAACCAATCTGCCCCCTGCAGATTCTGCCTTAATTAGGATAGGATAGAATGTTCAAAGTTTGTGAGAAAATTTGTAGCTCGGGTGCTCGTTGTGGTTCTGTTCGCCGAGCTGGGAGTTTGTGTTGTAGACGTTTCGTCCCCTGTCTAGGTGACATCCTCAGTGCTTGGGAGCCTCCTGTGAAGTGCTTCTGTGATGTTTCCTCTGGTATGTATAGTGATTTGAATCTGCTGGTTGTCAGTTCCAGCTGTCCATTGCAGTGGTCAGTATATTGGGTCCAGGTCGCTGTGCTTATTGATTGAATCTGTGGATGAGTGCCATGCCTCTAGGAATTCCCTGGTTGTTCTCTGTTTGGCTTGTCCTATTATAATAGTGTTGTCCCAGTCGAATTCATGTTGCTTGTCATCTGC
>NC_057733.1:45181142-45258800 GCF_004010195.1 Chiloscyllium plagiosum | reverse complement strand
TCTCTGGACTCATAGCAGAAGCTGTAATGCAAAGGTTAGAACAAACAGTCTTACCGCAAATTCAACCCAAACTCTGGGTCAGATATGTGGATGACACCTTTGTAATCATTAAAAACACAGAAATAGAGAACACACACCGGATCATCAACGCCACACTCACAGGAATCAGATTCACTAGAGAGGAAGAAAAGGACAACCAACTCCCATTCCTAGAAGTGATGGTACAGAGAACACAGAACGGAGAATTCACCACAAAGGTATACAGGAAAGCCACACACACAGACCAAGTCCTAAACTACGAAAGCAACAACTCCAACACACACAAAAGAAGTTGCATCAAGACACTATTCAAAAGGGCCACAACTCACTGCAGTATACCAGAACTGCAAAGAGAGGAAGAACAACACCTATACAATGTATTCGCCAAAACCGGATACCCGCGCAATTTCATCAACAGATGCCTAAGGGAAAGACAACGGAATGAAGACATGCCGCAACCCAAAGGACTAGCCACACTACCATACATCAAGAGCATTTCCAAATTTCCAGACTACTGCGACCACTAGGACTCCTAACAGCACACAAACCAACAGCCACTCTCAAACAACAACTCCCAGAACGAAGGACCCAATACCCAGCATGAGCAAAACCAAAGTTGTGTACAAAATCCCATGCAAGGACTGCACAAAACACTACATAGGACAAACTGGAAGACAGCTAACGATCCCCATCCATGAACACCAAATAGCCACAAAACAACACGACCAGCTATCCTTATTAGCCACACACGCAAATGACAAGCAACATGAATTCGACTGGGACAACACTATTATAATAGGACAAGCCAAACAGAGAACAACCAGGGAATTCCTAGAGGCATGGCACTCATCCACAGATTCAATCAATAAGCACATCGACCTGGACCCAATATACCGACCACGGCAACGGACAGCTGGAAATGACAACCGGAAGTGGCAGATTCAAACCATTACAAATGCCGGAGGAAAGATCACAGAAGCGCTTCACAGGAGGCTCCCAAGCACTGAGGATGTCACCTAGACAGGGGACGAAACGTCTGCAATACAAATTCCCAGCTAGGATAGAATATCACAGATGATTGAGTTTTGGTCAAGTTGCTGGCTTGGGATCCCTCTCTGCTTTTTATATGCGCATGCTTTTAAAGAAGGGTGCACCATTTACTAACAAGATCCAGGTGATTTCAAAACTCGTGTGAAGCCTTCAGAGTGTCCTTTAACACACCCTTCGATCACCGTGACAGTGCACCCAGATTAAGCTCTCCACAGGAAAGGCACTTTGGTACACCAGGGTCAGGCATTCTGGCTGCCCCAACTCCGTTGCGACTGCTGCAATATTGGATAGATTCTTGGCATATCAACATGGGTGAGAATGTCAGTGTCATTAGACTCTTCAATCCAGGTTTTTTAAAAAAATGATTCATCTGCCATGGTGGAGTCAAACCTGAGTTCCCAGAACATTACCTGAGAATCTAAATTAACAGACCTAATATCACTAGGTCCTCGGCTTCCCAAGTCCCATATGCATAGAGCAGTGCGGAATAGACTATTGTTTGCCAAGTCTCAGTTTGGTAAGCTTCCTACTCTCCTTCATTCCTTCTGATCTTTGAAATATGCTGAAGGTTACACTTGTTTTGATTATTCTTGAATAGTCTTATTGTCAATACAGCTATCTCAAGGGAGTCTGCTGCCAAGTTAAGTGAAATTACCCAGTTCTGACATGGATTGAAACATCGAGATGGTGCTTTCCTGGAGCAAGCTGGTACATTATTTCACTTTACTTTATAATAATGACACAGTTTTAATATGCATGAGAAAACAAGCCCAGCTCCATGTATGCCTATGGAGACTCTGGTCTTTGCCTGGAGTTGGCTGTGATTGTGCAGTTTCCAGTTCATTTGGGTGGCAACATGACTACCATCCAAGACACGTGTGAGCAAGCCGTCCATCGTGGAACTATTGAGCCACTGTATAATTCTCTCAGGGCATTCAAATTTCTTCATCACCTTCCAAAGGCTCTCATGGCTGACTGAGTCAAATGCCTTGGTCAGGTCAATAAATATGTCGAGATCCATGTTCTGTTCTTGGCATTTCTCCTACAGCTATCCAATGGCAAACACCTTCAGATCAGCAATCATTAGCCAGATGATGCATGCACCTTTTCCACAAAGCCAACATGGTTTGCCATAGCTTAGAGGGAACAAAAAATGTATCTGCTGGAAAATGGTTTCCTAAAATGCAATGCTTCTGTGCACATGCATATCATGAATAATCATGCTCAATAAAGATGATAGTTTTCATAAGGTGTCCCATTATTTGCATTGCCACATCTCTTACTTAGAATGGATTAAAATATACTGCAGCACTTTGTTTTTTCCATCCTTGCTAGATGCTGAGATGAAACGTGTAGGCAGCAGGTCAGCAGCATCTACCAAGCTTGCTGTCTCACAGCTGCTTTTTTTTGTACTCACTGCCATCCTCCACACAGCTACCAAAGCTGCAGCTTTGGATACGTTCAAAAGCATTCCATGAATGACTAATTTGTTTGCAGTATTTTCTCACGAACATTTAATTCATAACTTTTATCAATCTTCAAAGAAAATTATTGAAATTCTAAAAATGCTATTATTTGCTTTTTGATTTGAACTGCAGGTTAAAACACGATCCAGGTAAGGCTGGTTTTGGTCAAAATGAGACATGATACCAGAGGAATGATGTGTGTTCAGATGTCCAGTCATTCTCACACTTCACATTGCAGGTCAGATACAGAGCAAAGCATCTGCTCTGCTCAAACATACACCTCAACTCTTGGTGAAGAAAAACATTCCACATTGGCCAAGATATAAACAGTGCAAAATAAATGCAAGTTCTTCCATTAATCTGGGTTGGCTTTGAACCTAAGAGATGACTGAGTATTCTGGTAACCCAGTCTGCCACCCAGAGCTTTTCTCCTTCTGACACCCTAAAGGTAATATTTTCTGAAGCAATGTATTACGAAGAAATTAAAAGCATGAAAATATTTGTCCAATATGTGAGCTATCTGCATTTAACTTTATAAATCTGGATCTTATCAATGTTGCTTAGACAGTTCCATACCAGATATTTTCTTGTACAGAGATGAATATAATTAGAAATCTCTGAGAGATAAGTGTTCTGGTGTCTGAGAAACAGGGCACACTGGCAATTTCGATTGAGCAAGACACCTCTGAGATTATAGAGTCAAAGAGCTGTACGGCATGGAAGCAGACTCTTCCGCTCAACTTGTCCATGCTGACTAGATACCCTAAATTAATTTAGTTCCACTTGCCAGCATTTGACACAAATCCCTCTAAACCCTTCCTATTCATACCATCCAGACACCTTTGCACTTGAACCAGCCTCCACCACTTCCTCTGGCAGCTCATTCCATACACACACCACCCTGTGTGTGAAAAAGTTGCAACTCATGGCCCCTTTTAAATCTTTCCCCTCTCACCATAAACCTATGCCATCTCGTTTGGGAACCCCCCCCACCCCAGGGGAAAGACCTTGTCTATTTATCTGATCCATGCTCCTCATGATTTTATGAGCTGCAATAAGGTCACCCCTCAGCCTCTGACACTCCAGGGAAAACAGCCTAAGCCTATTCAGCCTCTCCTTACAGCATCCCTCCCTGGCAATATTCTTGTAAATCTTTCCTGAGCACGTTCAAGTTTCACAAAATCTTTCCTATGGCAGGGAGACCAGAATTGAATGCATTGAGAGAGTGTATAAGGAACATTGGGGGAATATGAATAGCTGATGTCAAGCTTCACTTTAGACCAAAAAACGAAAGGTGAAGAAACAATGAGGATTACAGAGAGGAGGAATAGTACCAAGCCCAAATGCTCGTGATTAGCAGGAGCAGGAGAGGACACTTTGACATTACTACTATCAGAGTGTTAGCAAGATGGCACGAGACTCAGCAAATGAGTGAATTGGGAATTGAGAGACAGCAACAGCCAAAGTAAGAACAAAGGGAAAACTGACAAGGAAGATTGCAATGGACAGAAGGCAGTAAATGTGGAGTTGCAAGTTAATCAGTTTGGAATATTTTCCCTTGTATCATATCCCACAGTGCAGATGAGGACAGGATAAACCCCTCAGGCATGAGAACAATGATTAAGTCTGAGGTGAAGTTGGGCTTTTCAATTATTTGAAATATGAGTTGAAAGTAACTGCATGACTTTTATAAACTATTTCCTGCATTCACCTAGCCCTACAAAATTTAAGGATCAAATTAAATTTGCACTTCCTTCTTACATATGGACTATATTAATGCTTCACAGTAGATTAAAAGATTTTCGATGATTTTATATACAGAGCAGATTCTAACACTAATTCCCAAAGATCCCAAGCTGGTGATAAAAACAATCTCAAGATTTATCACTGTCCTGTATTCATATTTTAATGGATGTAGCTTTTTGCAAATGTACACAACATGCATACTATAATTCAACCTTGACGTTTTAGCCAACGAATTAGAATTCCAAATTAAGTTTGCTGGGTTTGCTAGATATAAAATGGAAGAGAGGGTGGGCTGATGGAAAGGTGAAATACTTGTTAATCAGAAATAAAAGTTTTTTGTCTTCACATGAAATGAAGAGTATTCAATAATGGCTTCAAAGCAATGTGTCATTTTCATGAGAATTCTATGAATTCTTCAAGGGACTATTCCTTCTTTCACAATTGATTGGCACAAGTTTTTAAAGGCAAGAGTCATTCCAATGCAAGCATTTCCATGCTTAGTAGTTTTGTTCAACACCTCAGGTCTGTGGTCAGTTACATTCTCCATGTAAGCAGCTCATCCTGAAATACAGCACACTGTAAACCTCAGAAAAACCAGTTTCATGCTCATTGTCCAAAAACAATCTCTGCATTCTGTAAAAAAAGTTATAAATGATTCATTGAGCTGCGTTCAGTTCTCAGATAACCATTTCTTTTGTCCATAAATAGAATGTAATTTATTATAGAACGTAGAACACTACAGCACAGAACAGGCCCTTCAGCCCACGATGTTGTGCCAACCATTGATCCTATGCATGTCCAGCAGTCTCTTAAATGTCCCCAATGACCTTGCTTCCACAACTGCTGCTGGCAACGCATTCCATGCTCTCACAACTCTCTGTGGAAAGAACCCGCCTCTGACATCCCCTCTATACTTGCCTCCAACCATCTTAAAATTATGACCCCTCGCGATAGCCATTTCTGCCCTGGGAAATAGTCTCTGGCTATCGACATTACCTATGCCTCTCATTATCTTGTATTATGAAATAGCATACTGGAAGACTAACGCTGTGGTGTATTAATGTCATGTCAATCACATTGTTATGGTATCAGGTGTTAAATAAATAATTATTAAACACATTTCATTCCAAAAAATGGTCTCATGGTGCAGTAGCAGGGTCCTGACATCTTGGCCAGAAGGTCTGGGTTTAAGTCACTCTGCCACAGAGATGCACCATCACACATTCAAACAAGTTGATTAAAAAAAAATGAATAAGTTAAAAGAGGACAGGTGGGCAGGGGAGACAGGAGATTTGCAAGACTTGCATTAGAGAGAATAAAGTTGCTGTCAAGGAAAAGCTGTGTCTTAATTCCCTATTCACTACTTGGCTGTGGTCCATTTAACATGCTGGACAAGCCAAATAACCTCTAATAAGCAAGAAACTGGAATTAGGCTAAATTTGCAGAGAATGAAATTGTAGTTTTCACACTGCATGAAAGCTTAAGGAAACTTTCAGTCTATTTACACAAGAAAAGTAATATAAAGAGACAAAGAACAAACAACTGAGTTTCAAATTGGTCACGTTTTCACAGACGCTTCTTTACTGCTTAGTGCCCACGGCACAGTTTCCATTCCAGCAGAGAGAGAAGCCATCAGTGTTTCAGTATTGCCCAGGAACTTCAGATGGAGGTCAAAATGCTGCCCGTCACAACTGTGGATCTCAGTGCTCAAGTAGGTTATCGAGGGCTACCTTGGAAAATTGGCAAACTGACTGTGAAGCACAAACCTACAACTCTCTTTTATAATCCCACTATTGCCACTCCACCAATGCCACATCAGCTGTCTCTCAACTGCTAACACATATGTGAAAAGAACAGCATTTGAAGCTGGGCCCTGCCCTGAGGTGCACTAGGGTGTTCTGTTAGGCTATCTAGAGTCTCCTTACAATGAAAATCAGCAGCCTTGCTACCAGCCACCCTTCAGCCATTGGAGAAGTACTAGCCCAGGGAAAAAGGTAACAGTAAGAAATGCATTACTCAAGGATGAAAGTTTGTTTAAGAGAAAGGATAGAGGATACTTACCAACTTTTCACAATTTTAGTGATATATGGTGAGGATTTAAATATTCTTTGGAAAATTCAAAAGGACATGTCAAGCCATATTACTATCTATTCCAGTAATACGAAATGCATGCTCTATGGATTAGTTAAAAATGAAAATTATCAGCAGCTATTTTCAATATTATAATTCAAGTGAATAACCTCAAGAAAAGGATGTTCAAAGGCAAAAGTTTTTCCCCCACTTTAATGATTCATTGGCCACAGAATTTCAACTACATCTACATAAGCAAAGAAGGGTAGACAAGTAAAACTTGCCACAAGTATTGCTTCCCACAGCTCTGAATTTTGAAAATCACATTGATATTCTCAGTATCTCCAAAGACAGTCTATTTTCAAAGAAATGGTAGAGATTTCTAGAGCTCCTGGTATAAGTGTACGCATTTGACTTTGTTATCTTGTATAGACTACACCATTTCATCGATTATTCTCTAGTTCAGAGGTCAGGAACAGCTACATTCAAATCTCACCCAATACAATTATTAATGTATTTGCAGAAACCGTTAAAATTAAGGCTATTTTTCATGTTGAGACTCTCATTCTTACATGAGACATCATGCATTGGCCATGAATTTCTGATCATGCTGTCATTGTGGGAGTTTTGGGAATGGTATTAGATTACTACATTATTGAAATACTGCTACTGTGCTGAATATAGATCTCACAATAATAAAATACTGGCAGGAAGGGTAGTTCAAACTTCAAATGATCACTCTTAATTGTTTCTACTATGACAACTGTGTCAACTAAATACAGCAGAATTACTGTCAGCTCAGACTGGTAATATTCAGCTCGAGTGAGGATTATGCGTAGGATTGAAAGTTAACACTGGAGGCCGTGGACAGCAGTGAAAAGGGGGTGGGAGTGGGGTGTAAATGAGCATGTAGGCTCAAGATCAATACTGAAGGGTTCACTTTTAAAAGCCAATTGTTGCTCAGAAGAACAGTTTCACTAATCTGCTAAGTGAGTTCATTATTTTCTGATAGTCAGGAAGCTAGGTTAACTGAGTGATCCAAGGAGCTTTGATTACAACTGGCACTCCATACCAGATTGCTGTGGAAGGCGGCAGTATACTGATTCAGTCCTTGCCTTTCTTCACCAAGTAATTGGTATTTCTGCATCATCAGAGTTTGAAAAATTACTCACGTGAAAGACAACTATCAAACAAAAATGATGGGGATGTGTTAATTTTTACATCCATGAGTCAATGCTCTGGTACAAGTCAATTTGGGGCAGTGACAGTCAACTGCCACAAAAGACTCAGACATTTTACAGGAATGACTGATGCCACTTAATGTAATAATGATGTGAACTATCAATATTTGAGTATTCGAGCCACTGTCCTCTGTAAAAGCCAGAACAATAATCCATACCTTATTTCTTCCCTCCTACTTTGGATATAACCTTTTGCTTCAGGTAGGGTCATAACTATGTTCTTGCCACAAAATTCATTATTAAATAAGAGTATTATTAAATAATGGAAAACTAACGAACAGCCAAAGTGTGGATATTCAGCTTTAAAAACAGCAATATGCTTCAATGCATCCGTCTCTTGTAAGTCAGAAACAGCTAACCTCACTGTGTCATGAGCTTAAATTTGTTCCTGGAAGTGAAGGAATTTATTATGTATTAATATCTCAAACTTATACAGATACAAAATAATGCATCAAATTTTACATCCACCTAAACCAAAGCTAAAGACAACAGGGCCTTTATTTGACATCTTACCTGAGAAGCACTGTAGCATTTGGGAAATGTTGTTCGAAAATGAAAGTCTTATGTCCCCAAGCCCTGTTTGAAGTTCAAACCCAGTGTAACTCACTGGATCATAAGTGAGGTTGCTACCAAAGGAACTAAGCTGATGCTTGGATGTTGATTGAGGCACTTTTACAGTCACAGTATTCAAATGCTCGATATTTAGGAATGCTATTACTTTTCATCATACCTTGTAAGCTGTGTTGTTGAGCACCTTCATAGCAAGGTCTGAGACTTCTGGGAAAGGATCTGCTGCCAAATGAAGCAAAACACGCCAAATTTGGGTGTAGACGCTGTTGAATGATACACCTTTAAAATAAATGTTTTGGCTCGTTAGTGGAAATTCACATTGTTAAAGTCAAACTGGTCACATTTAGCAACTTTCACCTCTTGCGCCTCCTGGACTGTTACTTTTGCAGTGGTTTGATGCCTAATACTTAAATTTTTTAAACTCAAATAGCAATTAAATTTATTCTCAAAGATATTACATTTTTCATCAATATCTCCAGAAATGCAACATTTATTAAACATTGGCCTACATTCTGGTGATGTTGGCAAACTTTGCAGAAAATACCCCAATGAAGTACAGTAATTCATGCACCATAATGCTACAAAGACATTCAAATACTTTTATTTCTGGAACTCATTAGTTGAATGCTCAAAGCCAATTCTCTCCCATCCCACTAATAAAATAGATTTTGACCCAA
Source organism: Chiloscyllium plagiosum (assembly GCF_004010195.1). NCBI lineage: Eukaryota > Metazoa > Chordata > Chondrichthyes > Orectolobiformes > Hemiscylliidae > Chiloscyllium > Chiloscyllium plagiosum. The sequence goes on along the minus strand of NC_057733.1, from coordinate 45,249,941 downwards.
TATATCATTCATGGCATTAACAGTATATAATTATTGTGATGCTGGAGGTTATTCATAAATAATTCAGCAGGTAAACACTTGATAATGAAGCTACAATAATACTTGTGAAGAATTTAGCAACTAACAGCAGAGTAGAATAGTTAAGATTAAAATTACACATCAATAAACAAATGCTTAGCAACTGGCATTAAATGTCTTCTGAAAATTAGTTTGCCACTTCTTCAAAGTTAAAATAACCAAACATAACGAGAGACAGCACAGGAAAGTAAAATAGAAACAGAAACAGAAACAGCTCGAGAAACTCAGCAGGTTTGGTAGCATCCAGGTACAGTTTCAGGTCCAGTACTCTTCTGTTCTTAGAAGAGTCAGTGGACCCAATATATTAACCCTGCTTTCTCTGTTTTTGTTCTGGATTTACAACAACCACAGTTCTTTGATTTTGACCAGATGGTGAGATTTGGTGCAGCATATTGCTTAGCTTTTCACTGCCTCGGGGATATGTTAAACAATATAGCAACATTTGCACAGCAAATCACTGTGTTATGTGCAATAACTTCTGGATTAAAGCACATGGGATTGAAGCAGCACTAAGAGTATAGGTACAATATTGGCGAAGAAACAGAAAGCAGTGTGCTTTGTTGAATGGCTACTTTCAGAATGGAAGGAAATAAAGAGTACTTTCCCTCAAGCTACTATATAAGGATCATAGCTCATTTTAATATACAGGATTAATAATGTGGACTTTGATAGAGGGGGCACAATTCCAAAGTCATAAACGTAAGGACGACGGTAACAGGTTTCAGAATTGCATGAAGAGATTGGTGAAATGTGTAAGCATATGGTGGATGGAATTTAATGCAGAGAAATGTAAAATGATGCATTTTGGGACATAAGAAGGAAGCTAACACAAGCTAAAAAATGCAAGATTTGGGAGTGAATACATACACACATCTTTGAAGATAGAAGGATAAGTTGACTAAACTTTTAAAAATGCTTTTGAACCATCACTTGAAGAGTCTGATGGACTCAATGTTAACTCTGTATCTCTCTCTCTACAGGTGTTGCCAGGTCTGATAGGTTTCTTCATCCTTTTATGTTAGTTACGGGATTTAAGATAATTGGTTAAGAAAAACACTAGAAGCAAAATAATGTTTCAAGCAAAATGCAAGATATGATGGCTTTCAAAAGGGCATTAGGTATTAATTAATAAAAACAAAATCATGCAAGGGAAAAAGAGCTAATGCAAAAAACCTCTGCAAGCAGAGCAAGACAAATGACTGCACTTTATGTTTGATAATTTAGAATTCTACGTCACACCAAAATCACTGGAATTTTTAAAAGATAAAATCAACGCAGCATAATCACAAGTGAAGACAAAGCCAGATTCTATTAAAAAATATATTCAAAATATTTTCATTGTTCAGATACTTCATTTACAAAATAATAGTGCAACAGTGAATGCTCGTGCACAAGGGAAAAGGCAATGTGTTATGGAGACAGCAAGGTGAGAGTTTACACAATCAAAAGAGCAGGTTAAATCATCGATCAAATTTGTTCTGTCTTTTCCAGGGAAATCAAACAAACTTAAGTTAGTTAATCAACATCAGAGTTCAGCGGGGAGATGGACAACTCTCTTGAAATAAATGTAAATAACAATGCACAGTCTTGTTGAATGGCATCACCGTCAGATTTTGTGTGTAATGGGAATTCAGAGATTTTGCAGCTAATCCAAAAGTAGATCTGGTGAGTGAGCCGGTTGGGAAGGAAAGTGATTATTATTTGAGTGGGTGTGTTCTAGACCCCAGGTCCTACAGAGTGGGGCCTCCCTCCCACCCTCCTCCTCTAACCTAACTTTAAAGTCCACAGACTTGCCCCAAAAAAGAGAGTCCAGGGAAGTTCCTGTTGAGAGAAGAGAGTGTCTTTAGCTCAGGAGTTTTCGACAAGGAGGTTGAGTGAAGTGATTACGCCACAGTTGAAGAGGGTGAAGACATGACTGCCCAGCTAGTTCACTGTGCTACGTGCATGATGTGGGAGGTCAACGACTCTGATGTGTCTGGCTCGCATATCTGTGGAAAGTGTGTGCATGTTCAGCTACTGACAGAGCACATCGCAGCACTGAAGCAAGAACTCGAGGACCTTAGGCTCATCCGAGAGAACGAGATCTTTCTGGACAGGACTTTCAGCGAGGTTATTACACTGACCATACCAGAAGAGAGCAGAAGAGAGAAGACGATGAGGAAGGCAGAGAGGAGACAGGTGCAAGAGACCGTGGGGGAAGTACCTGACAGGAACAAGTTGAATCTTTTGGAAACAGTAGAGACAGATGACACTGCCAGTCCGCGAGGCAGTCAGGTCTGTCAATCAAAAGTTGGCGTGGAGGCAGAGCCGAGGAGTCAGATATCGCACAGAGTTGTGGTGATAGGGGACTCCATAGTGAGGGGAACTGAATGGGGTTCCTGTGGCAACAGGCGGGATTTAAGGATGGTGTGCTGTCTTCCTGGTGCCAGGATTAAGGACATTGCAGACAGAGAGCAGGAAATCCTCAAGGGCGAAGATGTGGTGGTACATGTCAGCACAAATGATGTCGGGAAGAAGAGGAGGAACATACTACAGTGGGACTTTGGAGAACTAGGAAGAAGGCTGAAAAGCAGGACGTCCAGAGTGGTTATCTCCGGTTTGCTTCCAGTTCCTCGGGCTGGAGAGGCCAGGAACAGGGAGATAATGGACTTGAATGTGTGGCTGGGGAAACTGGTGCAGGAAGCAAGGATTTAAATTCTTGGATCACTGGGGTATGTTTTGTAGTAAGCATAAATTATACAAAAGAGACTGTTTGCACTTTAATAGGTTGGGGATCAGCATTCTGGCAGGCAGGTTTGCTACTGCAACACAGCTGCATTTAAACTAAATAGCAGAGGGGAAGGGGACAAACTGGAAGTTTAAGGAGGAAATTGAAGGGAAAGTTAGAACAAGGGAAGTCAAGAAAGACAATGGTATCAATGAAGTAGAAAACTCAAAAAGGGATCATGCTGTAAGGTTGAGTGAAATAGGGGTTGATAGGAAGGGTGAGGGCAGTAACAAATTAAAATTACTATATATGAATGCACCAAGTATTAGAAATAAGATGGATGAGCTTGAGGCTCTTTTGGAAATTGGCAGCTACGATATTGTGGGGATAACTGAGACGTGGGTAGACACTTCAAGTGGACAGGACCTGGGAAATGAATATTCAAGGCTATACATGCTATCATAAGGACAGACTGACGGGCAGAGGGGGTGGGGTGGCCCTGTTGGTAAGGGACGATATTCAGTCCCATGCGTGGGGAGACCTAGAATCAGGGGATGCAGAGTCAGTATGCATAGAGCTGAGAAATTCTAAGGGTAGAAAGACGGACAGACTGACGGGCAGAGGGGGTGGGGTGGCCCTGTTGGTAAGGGACGATATTCTAGGTCGTGGGGAGACCTAGAATCAGGGGATGCAGAGTCAGTATGCATAGAGCTGAGAAATTCTAAGGGTAGAAAGACCCTCTTGGGTGTTACCTACAGGCCCCCAAACAGTAGTACGGATGTAGGGTGTAAGTTGAATAAGGAGCTGAAATTGGTCTGTTGCAAAGATGTTGCTACAGTTGTTATTGGGGATTTCAACATGCAGGTAGACTGGGAGAATCAGGATGGTATTGGACCTCAAGAAAGAGACTTTGTGGAGTGCCTCCGAGATGGATTCTTAGAACAGCTGGTGTTGCAGCCTACCAAGGAGAAGGCAATTCTGGATCTGGTATTGTGCAATGAACCAGAATTGATCAGGGACCTCGAAATGAAGGAGCCATTAGGAAGTAGTGACCATAATACAATAAGCTTCAATCTGCAATTTGAAAGGGAGAGGGTACAATTGGTAGTGACAATATTTCAGTTGAATAAAGGGAACTATGGAGCTATGAGGGAGGAGCTGGCCAAAGTCCAATGGTGCAATACCTTAGCAGGGATGACAGTGGAGGAACAATGGCACATATTTCTGCATATAATGCAGAAGATGCAGATTTAGTTCATTCCAAAAAGGAAGAAAGATCCTAGGAGGAGGCATGGGTGGCCGTGGCTGATGAGGGAAGTTAAGAGACATATAAAGTTAAAAGAGAAAAAGTATAACATAGCAAACTGAAGGACCTGAACTGAAGGGAATTTATATTTACCAGGATTTGGTGTTGGAGGGACTGTTAGGTCTGGAGGTTGATAAGTCTCCGGGGCCTGATGGTCTACATTCCAGGGTACTGAAGGAGGTGGCTCTCGAAATCGTGGATGCGTTGGTGATTATTTTCCAGAGTTCGATAGATTTGGGATCAGTTCCTGCGGATTGGAGGGTGGCTAATGTTGTACCACTTTTTAAAGAAAGGAGCAAGAGAGAAAGCAGGAAATTATAGACCAGTTAGTCTGACCTCAGTGGTGGGAAAGATGCTGGAGTCTATTATAAAGGATGAAATTACGACACATCTGGATAGCAGGAGCAGGATAGGTCAGAGTCAGCATGGATTTATGAAGGGAAATCATGCTTGACTAATCTTTTGGAATTTTTTGAGGATGTAACTCTGAAGATGGACAAGGGAGATCCAGTGGATGTAGTGTGCCTGGAAAGTCCCACATAGGAGGTTAGTGAGCAAAATTAGGGCGCATGGTATTGGGGGCAAAGTACTGACTTGGATTGAAAATTGGTTGGCTGACAGGAAACAAAGAGTAGTGGTAAACGGCTCCCTTTCGGAATGGCACGCGGTGACCAGTGGGGTACCGCAGTGATCAGTGCTGGGACCGCAGCTTTTTACAATATATATTAATGATATAGAAGATGGTATTAATAGTAACATTAGCAAATTTGCTGATGATACAAAGCTGGGTGGCAGGGTGAAATGTGAGGAGGATGTTAGGAGATTACAGGGTGACCTGGATAGGTTTGGTGAGTGGACAGATGTATGGCAGATGCAGTTTAAAGTGGATAAATGTATGGTTATCCACTTTGGTGGCAAGAACAGGAAGGCAGATTACTACCTAAATGGAGTCACGTTAAGTAAAGGGGCAGTACAAAGAGATCTGGGTGTTCTTGTACACCAGTCAATGAAGGCAAGCATGCAGGTACAGCAGGTAGTGAAGAAGGCTAATAGCATGCCGTCCTTCATAACAAGAGGTATTGAGTATAGAGGCAAAGAGGTTCTTCTACAGCTGTACAGGGCCCTGGTGAGACCGCACCTGGAATATTGTGTGACTGTCTCACAAAGCATAAATTATATTTTCTTCAGAAAAGGCAAGACTTTGAGAAAAACTTAAATGTGCACATAACTGCACATGTTGAAAATAAAGAAAAATTATGAGTATTGGTTAGTTATAATTTACAACTGCAGTTACAAAATAAAAGTATTTGAAACTTTTGGATATCTTTAAAACAGACTAATGTGTGATTCTTCATAAACTGGTCACTGCATTCATCTTTATTGATCAGCTGCAAAGTTTCCACCTTTTATGTGTTTACTAATATCACATATTAGCAAAAGCTTAAGATAGTATGCAAATTGCCGACAAATGACATATTGCGCCAGACCATTGAGTGAAATGTGTTTCAAACTTTGAGTACAAGGTGACCTTTCTTTTGATGAAATGATAACTTGAAGCAATTAAAAGTTTGTGTCCTGGCTGAGATTGTTCCTTCTAAATCAAGAAACTGAATGAAGTTTATGAGCCAAAGTCTGCTTCAAGTATAATTTAGAACAATTACTCTGGTCCATGAACCACAAGTGAGAGGAAACCCATGTCTCTCTCATTTAAACACCATGTTAGCTCATGTACCTGAGCAGTTAGGAAAATAAGCTTCAATACAAGTAAACAAGGAAGAGGAAGAAGGCTGATGCAAAGTGGAAGACAGATGGTCGAAGGACACAGAGGGTGGGAGACCACTGGGGATGTAAGGAGAGAGAGCTGGCAGGGTGGAAGGGAGAATGGTGGGGCGGGGTGGGAGAGAGGTTGGGGAGGCCAGTCAGTTTGCTTCATTGGCTGTTTTGCGATGCAGAATGATGTCATCAGAGTGAGTTCAATTCCTGCACTGGCTGAAGTGACCATGAAGAAATCTCCGTCTCAATGTCGTCCCTTGCCCAAGGTATAGTGACCCTCAGGTTAAACCACCACCAATCATCTCTCTGCAATGACAGTGCAGATCTATGGTCTGGTAGGATTATGGCAACTTTACTTTTATTTACAATGACCAGAATTACACTCAACTTGTCAAAAGCGATAGGTGGATTGACGATGCTAAGTTGCCCATTGTGTTTAGGGATGGGCAGGCTCGGTGGATTATCCATTGGATCCACAAGGTTACAGGGATAGGGTAGGGCTGGATGGGGATGTTCTGGTTGGGATGCTCTCCAGAGGGTTGGCATGCATTTGATGGGCTGAATGACCTCTTTCCACACTGTAGGGATTGTATAATTCTATGATAGTTCGAAAACTTAATAGCAATCAGCCAAAAATAAAATCACGCTTCATGTATGAAACTTAATAAATTAATCAGCCGAGTCTACACTGAGCATCAATAAATATTCCCCTTCTGGAATTGGTTGGATAATTATGTGGAGTAAAATCACATCTTATTTTTCCCACCTCAAACAAGGAACAGGGGCTAAATGTTGTTTTGAATGAGTTTTACTGATGCTGCAGAGGTTAGAGTTGTACTTAATATTTGCATAACGTTCCTTAGCGTGGTCTGAAATGACTGAACATTAGCTTTAATGTTTTACATGGAGAAACACAGCATCTTAATGTTATTGTGAATCAATTGTGCAGTCACCAAATGGTCAGAGTACTAATTCTTGAAAACAGATTCGAAAGGTCTCCATACCATTAACATGCACTGCAATATATTTTAATCAAACACATCCTGGGGTTTGCCAGTAACCCAAAACTGACCTGGAAGAGCCATATTAGTCCTGCGGTTACGAGAGCAGATCAGAGACTAGCAATTCTGTGGCGAGGAACCTGCCTCCTGATTCCCAAGTCTGTCCATCATGTGCAAACCACAAGCCATGAGTACGATGAAATACTCCCCAATTGCCTGGGTGCATTCAGCTCCAACAACGCTCAAGATGCTTGACACCATTCAGCACAAAGCAGCCCATTTGGCTGTCACCCCAGCTACTACTTTAAACATGTCACCTCTCCATTCCCGATGCGGTGTATAGAAGGCTTCTTAATAATACTTTCCAAATACAAGACCTTTACCACCCAGGACAAGGACAGGAGATGTAAGGGAACAACATTACCTACAAGGTTCTTTTAGTACTATATCACCATTTCTTCAATGTCATCTTCCAAACAGCACTGCAGCTGTACCTACACCCCATCAACTCAAGATGGTAGTTTGCCCCACTAACTGCTCAAGGATAATTAGGGAGGGACACTAAATATTGTCCCAGTCAGCGATGCCCACATTCCATGTGTGAAGAGAAATCTTGCATAGACATAATCCAAAGATGCTTCATTGGAGGACAAAGTTATCAGAGGAGATGAGAGCTTGCTCAAAAAAGCTGGATTTTAAGTAATGCCTTAAAAGACAGAGGTATCCTGGGAGTGCATTCTAGAGCTTGGGGCCCAGGCAATAGAAAGCAAACAAAGTTGGGAATGTATGGAGGCCAGAATTAGAATAACGCTGATATCTTGAAGGGTTGTGAGGCCAGAGGAACGTGCAAGGCCAAAGCGGTTTTGATAACAAGGATGAGAATTCCTGTTGTCTGACCAAGAGCCAAAAGTCAGCACATACTGGAGTCCATAAGAGAAGCAGACTTGGTGCACATTAAAACACAGGTGACAGGGTTTTGGTTAATTATGTTTATGAAAGGTAGAATGAGCGAGATATGCCATGAGTGCACAGAATAGCTAAATCTAGAGGCAAGGAAGGAATGCATGAAGCTCAGTAGTAGATCAGCTGAGACAGAGATGAAATCAAGCAATGTTAGGAAGGTGAAATGTTAATATTGGCAGGAATATGAAATGGGACAATCTTCTGGGGGTGAAATATTGCGAACAAACTCACTTAATCTCAGGTGCAAGGCCCTTACAGGTACAATTTGGAATGCAATCTCATGTCAATTTAGGACAAATATTTTTCTTGGTTTTATCCTCGGGCTTGTGTACCTATAGTGGTAAAACTCCAATGCTGCTGGCCAGGATTGATAAAAGTTGATTGAGATCTTGCCTCATTGCATCTGACTTTCTATTCGAGGTCACTGTTGAGTCATTTGAAGAACACAATGGACCATATCTGCCTTTGTGGCTTTTGACAAAGCCTAATCTGCAGTATACACTCATTTTGGCATATCACAAGATGCCGGGGAAATCAATAGCAGTACACAACCATTATCACCACAGTGCCACAGAAATCAATTAGGAGAGTGTAGTGGACACAGGAACTGAAATATCAACCATCTGTCAGTCATATATGTGTATGCATATTTCATAGATACACGTGCAACATACCAACTTTCTTCAGTCAGAGGGAAAAGCAATTAGATTCATCATTGTGTTGAGCAGGGAAAAGCAGCTTTCTGCCCTGCATATGAATATTTAGCAAAATATTTCATTTATTTGAAGACTGGCTTGTTGAATCTGAAAGATTGTCAGAGTCATGAATTATGTAGTTTTTTTTTTAAGAAAGATCGTTCCCAAGGAACAGCAACTGAATATTTAGGACACTTACATAACATATAAATGAAATGTTTCTGCCCATCGTAATATGTTTATACATTATATGCCCAAGAGACATTTGAGTCTTCACAATGCTATGGCCTTATAAACTTCACATTCTTGTGTCAGAGAATGTAGGTTTTCACAGAATCTTGCATCTCGAACAAAGCACAAAGTTTCATCTGATGTTCCACACTTGATTTACAATTCTAAGGGTACAATACATGGATTTGCAATGATATCCAAATGTAATGGTTCTGCTCTGAAACATTTAAATTGATACTCAGTGAATCCAACTCACTCTTATGGTGACTCAATAATGGACTAGTAATCCAGAGGGCCAGGCTTAGGAAATGTTGACTCAGATCTCGTCACAGTAGCTTGTGGGATTTAAGTTCAATTAATCCAATCTGGAATTGAAAACTTGTCTCCGTGATGGCGACGACACATCCATCATCAATTGTGACAAGGTCTTATCTGGTTTGTTAATGCCAATAGGGAATGAAATCTGCAGTCCTTACTTGCTCTGGTCTACTTGTGACTCCAGACCCTCAGCAAAGTGGTTCACTTCAAATTGCACTCAAATACCTAGCAAGACACTTGGTTCTAGGGCAATTAGAGTTGCACAATATATGCTAACCTTGGCAGCAACAGCCTCATCTCATAGAAAGAATTAAAGCAAAGTACGGACTATTTAAGCTGTGTTTAGTATTGTCCAGGCCAATATCCATAGCTATGTCTATTTCATTAGAAGTCAATAGACATCATGATCAGGAAACCTCCTCCATTTCTACCATCTTCACCAGCCCTTGCAGAAATGAGCCTACTCAGCTCTGATAAGAGGATCAAACCTGAGACTTTGCCAATCAGCATTTGGAATTTTAAGTCTATGACTGTCAAAGGTTACATCAAATCAGAAATTCAATAGGATAATAAGCTAAGAGACAGAATTAAAACTCATTGTTGATGTGAACTATCCCCTCCTTGTAATTCAGAGTTGCACTTGCAATTTTAGCACAGCAAGACATGAGCGCTATGCAATTACATATCATTCCATAATAATCAGAACTAATGCTTGAATTGGTATTTTCTGCACATTAAATATATTTTGCAAAAAATACAAATTAGTCCAATTAAACTTAATTTCAAGTATAGTAGTATTAACATACATTTAAGCATAATGGTTTTCAATACCTTTGCTAAACCTTATTATACTGCACATGGCAGTTATATACATTCAATTACAATTATTTACTAGCATTTCTAAGCAAATTAGAATTCAATGTCCTCTCCAAACCATACACCATCCAGACTTAGAACTGTATCGCCGTTCCTACACGAGATCAAAACCTACTTTTCCCTTCCTGATAGCACTGTACGTACCAACATCTCACCTACTATTGTACTCCAAGAAAGCACAACCATCATCTCTTTAACAGGAATTAAAGATAGGCAACAAAGACTGGGCAAGCCAGTAATGCTGTTAAATTGTTAGAATTGTACAGAATTCCAAAACAGGTTGGTGTTTCACATAAATGAAGTACTGGAGAAAGTTAGAAAGTCTAATGGCATCAACGGAGAGAAGCACACTTAATATTGCAAGTTGATGCCAATTCAAAATGATTAAGCCTTCACTCTCAAACAATGCCTCCAGATCTGGGGAGTATTTCTAACTTTGGATTTGTTGTAGGTACTGGTTGTCCCATTCAGGTCCAAATTGCGATGGTCTCAATGTAGTTGCGGAGGAAGGAGATGTGGCTGTGGTCGAGAGTCTGCATTAGGACATGGCTGAAGAGCTTCAGGGCCGAGATGATGACCTGGAGGGTGCAGTGAGAAAGAAACTCACTGAGATCCTTGTAGAGGGAGGAGGAGAACTTCTACAAGATAGGCATCCTTGGAAAGGTTTCGCAGTAAGGTTATAATCAACTAGGAGAAAGTGAGGACTGCAAGTGCTGGAGATCAGAGTCAAAGAGTGTGGTGCTGGAAAAGTACAGCCAGTCAGGGAGCATCCTGATGAAGGGCTTATGCTCGAAACGCTGATTCTCCTGCTCCTTGGATACTGCCTGATCTGCTGTGCTTTTCCAGCACCACACTTTTCTGAGTATTCCCAGCACTTTGCTAGTTTTTCAGACTTCCAACATCAGCAATATTTGCTTTTGTTAGTTTTCTTAGCCCATTTGAGGACAAGGTATGAAGAATTGAATAGCACAATAAATTCATGCAGAAGCAACTGAATTCGAAATTTTGTTTTGAGACAGAAGTCTACAGTCATGGATGTCTCCTGACCCCTTTTTAGAAGGCAACTGAGTTGCAGTTTGGATGCCTAGAAGGTTAGAATGAAACAAGTCTTTCATCCTACATAATCAACTACATCATTGCTCAAATCTATAAATCCTGTATTCTTTGAATAAGGTGATACTTTCAAGTTTCTTTATGAAGCAACATAAAAGTGCTCAGTTCTGATCAAATCCTAACATCAAATAAAGGATACTTCTTACACTTGCTTCTTGATTAGCATGCAATACCAGTGAAAATGCATTGTTGGCTTCTTTGCAGATTTTGACAGCAAACTTTAATGAGTTGACTGTCCATATAAAAGATAGAAATGAAACAATGGAGTTGAAACCAAGGTTGTGACTATTGATGGACATTTTCTAGAGACAAAGTCAGGGCAACAACGAAGGCTGTTTGTGTCAATATATTCCTCTTTCTGAAGGCATTCGCTTTTGCTGTGGTCTGTTGCCTATTACATGCCAAAATCACCAGACATTCATTGTGAACTTTGCCTGTTGCATGCCATTGTGAATGGTGGAGGGTAGGGGAGAAGAGAGAGAAAGAGAAAGGAAGGTGTGGGGAGAGAAAGGGGGAGAGAGAGTGAGTGAGAAGGATTTCACCACGATAGACACCGAAAGACACAGGAGCAGAATTAGGCTATTTAGTCCATCAAATCTGCCCCACAATGAAATTAAATTACGACTAATCTCAAAATCCTCAAGTCCACTTTCCTGCATTTCTAACATAAATCTCCATTCACTTAATGATTAAAAAGATATCTATCTCAGTGCAGATTATATTTAGATGCCCAAGTTTCACAGTCATCTGCGGTAAAGAATTCCAGATTCCCGACCCTCAATGAAATTCTTCACCTGTTGGCGATTTTTGAGAAGATTTGAAGCTCAGTATGATGATAAGTATTGATGATAAGTATGTAAGTTAGCTGGCTGAGGTTGAAGGTTTGTTTTCAGAAGTTCTATCACCATATTAGATAATATAATGAGTAAGAGTCTCCAGTTTTTTTTCCAAGGGAAGTTAGATATGATCTAAATTGATATGTTTTTTGATGGAGTTCTGGTTAGAATGCCATACTTCTTCGAACTCCATCAATAAACACCAATTTAGATCCTATCTACATTCACCTGATAAAAAGAGAACCAGAAATGACATCACCCACCTTAAGAAACCAAGACCTATAAAGAGAGAGGTGGGACATACCACCAGCGCTTCACCAGAGACTCTCCGTTACCTAGTATGGTGAATAAACACCTGAAAACAAACCTTCAAGTCAGCAAACTTACATACTTATTCTTCATCCGTCTTAAATTTTTACATTTTAAAAGTAACCATTCCTTGGACTTTGGCATCATGGCTGGGACAGCATTTATTGCCCAACCCAAATTGCCCAGGCAATCACATTGCTGTGGGTGTGGAGTCATATGTATGCCAGAACAGATAGGAATGGCAAACTTCCTCCCCTAAAGAACATTAGTGAGACAGATGTGTTTTTCTAGACAATTGATAATGGTTTCATGGTCATCATTACACTTGCAATTGCAGTTTGGGTCAACACCACTCCTTACTTTGAAATTATGCCCGCTGGTCCTAGATTTTCCTACAAAGGGAAAACAACCTTTCTGCATCTAATCCAATTCCCCTAAGAGTCTTGCATTTTTCAATAAGGTAATCTCTCAGTCCACAAAACATCATGAGTACAGACGCATCCTAAACAAACTCTTCTCGAAGAACGTATCTGGGAACAATCTAGCAAACCTTGTATCACTAATGTCTTGTAGAGTTTTAGCAAATCCTCCTTATTTTTATATTCCACCCCCCTTTGAAATAAGAACCAACATTCTATTTGCTTTCCCTATTACCTGCTTAACTTGGAACTCAGCCTTTTGCAACTTATGAACAAGGATTCACAAATCCCTCTCCTCTTTACTTTTCTGCAGTCTTTCGCCATTTAAATAAATACTCAGCTCCTCTATTTGTGTATAACCTAATATTTTCCCATATTATCTTCCATCTGCCAAGTTTCTGCCCACTCGCTTAATCTGTCTATATTTCTCGGCAGACTTTGAGTCATCCTCAGCACTTGCGTTCTCACCTATTTTTTGTGTCAACGTATAAACTTGGTTCTCATCAGAGTCATTAATATTGTTAAATATTTATGATTCCAGCATTGATCCCTGTGGCACTCCACTAGTTACGGTGTGACAACCTGAAAATGACCCCACCCCTTCACCCCCAGCTTTGTCTTCCATTTGTTAGCTGATTCTCTACCCAGCTGAAAGTGTGTTGCTGGAAAGGCGCAGCAGGTCAGGCAGCATCCAAGGAGCAGGAGAATCGACGTTTTGGGCATGAGCCCTTCTTCAGGAATCTCTACCCATGCTAATGTACTATTTCCAACATCACAGGCTCTTATCTTATTAAATAGCCTAAGGTGTGTTAAATTGTCAAATGCTTCATGGGTATCCAAATACATTACATCCACTACTCTACCATTTATCTGTTCAACTTGTTACTGCCTCTTTACCCTTCATGATATTGCTTGATCATAATACATATTTCAAAATATTATGCTATTATATCTATAATGACTCAAACAATTTCCCATTCACAGATATTAAGCAAATTGACCCTCAGTAACCTGATTTTACTTCTCCCCTTCCCTTTTTTAATGAAGGTGTTAAACTTTCAGTTTTCCAATTCTCTGCGCCTTTTCCAGAATGTAAGGATTTCTGGAAGGTGACTACAGCTGCACATATTACCCCTGGAGCTACTTCTTTCAACATCCTTGGATGCATTCCATTATGTCCAGAGGACTTACTGGTCTTTGGCCCCATTAGTTTCTCCAGAGTCCCTTTTTTTTCCTTAACAGTTATTGTACTTATTTCCTCTTCTCCTTTTGTCCCTTGATTATTTAGTACTTGTGGGATGTTATGTGGTCTTCAAATGTGCAGACTGGTATTTTTTCAACTGCCCTGCCATTTCTTGGTTACCTATTACTTTTTCAAGCCTTGTTTTCCAAGAGGTTGAAGTTTACTTTGATCTCTCTTTTCATTTTACATACTTGAAGCAGTTCTTACTGTCTATTTGACACAACTTGAAAGCTCTTTTTTTTTGGTCATCTTTTGTTGATATTTTTAACATGCGCAATCTTCTGGTTTCCCACGAACTTTTGACAATTTATATACTTTACTTTCAATTTGACACTTCAATTCCCTGGTTAACCGTGGTTGCCTTATCACCATGCTAGAATCCTTCTTTCTCACTTGGATATATGTTTGTTGTGAATCATGAAGATTTTCTTAAATGTCGGTCAACAGTCATAAAGTATGATCCCCAATGATGTCCACAATACCCACCAGGGATGAGAGCTAGTGAACAGGTTTTGACATGTACAGGCTAGAACTGTTGAGGGAAGTGTATTATCTGAACTGTTGTCACAGCCAAAATAAGCTAGAGTACAGATCAAGCCCAAGTGGCTTGGCACCATGACTTAATGCTGCATTCATACAGCTAGTTCCTATATTTTATAAAGGGCTTGCGGACTCTGGAAGTTTACTCAAAGGAGTTTAGAAAGATTAGTGAGAATCCCATTGAAATGTAAAGGATACAGAGGGGCCTGGACAGAGTGAATGTGGAGAAGAGAGAGATTTGGAGGTGTGGAGAAGAATGTGGAAGACAGAGGATTCCTAAAAATATCATATTCACTAGAACTAAACATTTACTTTGAACTGAAATTCATATGTGAAAAAGGCATGCCTGAGGTCAACTGCTGGTAACTAGATTTTTTAAATTACTGTACTTGGAGTTTAACGCGGACAAATGTGAGATGATTCACTTTGGTCGGAGTAACCAGAATGCAAAGTAATGTGCTAATGGTAAGATTCTTGGTAGTGTAGATGAGCAGAGAGATCTCGGTGTCCAGGTACACAGATCCTTGAAAGTTGCCACCCAAGTTGACAGGGTTGTTAAGGCATAGTGTTTTAGCTTTTATGAATAGAGGGATCGAGCTTCGGAACCATGAGGTTATGCTACAGCTGTACAAAACTCTGGCGCGGTCGCACTTGGAGCATTGTGTACAGTTCTGGTCACCACATTATAAGGAGGATGTGGAAGCTTTGGAATGGGTGCAGAGGAGATTTACTAAAATGTTGCCTGGTATGGAGGGAAGGTCTTACGAGGAAAGGCTGAGGGACTAGAGGCTGTTTTCGTTATAGAGAAGGTTGAGAGGTGACTTAATAGAGACATATAAGATAATCAGAGGGTTAGATAGGGAGAGCCTTTTTCCAAGAGTGGTGACGGCGAGCACGAGGGGCATAGCTTTAAATTGAAGGGTGATAGATATAGGACAGATGTCAGAGGTAGTTTCATTACTCAGAGTAGTAAGGGCTTGGAATGCTTTGCCTGCAATGGTAGTCATTGGACAAGCATATGGACCTACATGGAATAGTGTAGGTTAGATGGGCTTCAGGTTGGTATGACAGATCGGCGCAACTTCGAGGGCCAAAGGGCCTGTACTGCACTGTAATGTTCTATGTTCTATTAATGTTCTATGTTCTACTTGAGTTATCTTAATTGCCAAAATCCACAGAAAACAAAACTCAAACTATTGAGACTCAGGACAGGTCTGCTGCTCTGTTCTTAAGGACACAAACGTAATACTGGCTTCCTTGGCCTTAGTGAAGCTTTGAAATGTTTGGTGATAGTAACAGCCTCTTCACTGCTAAAGCACATGTACTCTTGAAAGTACGGTAAGTACGTAAAATTGAAGGAACCATTCTTTTCATGTTCTTCTGCTCCTTTGTCGAAAACAAGAATAAATTTAGACTGCTACAAATCCAGAGGTTGATTTGGTTTGGCTGGCTGGCTGTGTTGAAGCGTCATTTGCATCTCTTCTAGATTCATCTTGGGCTTCCTGTCCCATTATCACTCTCTTTAAATCAGAACAAAAATAAATCTTTTTTATCTCTGACCCAGCTCACATCACACGTTTCTTTTTACACTCTCCTATCTTAATATTTACACACAACCCATCAGATCGCCAACTTTTCACAGTACTGTTGGCCTGTTCATTGAGCTGAATGATCAATTCTGTTGTTCTCTCCAGTGATACTGCCTGAACTGTTGAGAATTTCTAGCAGTGCTAGATTTAAATGAATTTTGTTGACTTGTTGCACCAGTGCCATCAGTGTACACAACTGGAATTTCCTTTGTGCTCATGATCGAGATGAGAAAAGTAATTTTTATCTGCAAATGCAGACAATCTTCTTCAATAATCTAATTGGGCACTATAAGAGAATTATTTTGAGGTATGTAGTATTGATAGGAATAAGCTATCTTTGTTTATGAGGTTAATTTAAGTGAAACTAAGTGTAGACAGTGCCTCTTTAACAGCTAGAGGAGTTGCACTGGTATGGTAATGGAGGATTTCAGATAACTCCTCAAATAACAAAGCTGAAGTCTTCCTACACAAGTTCTTTCAGAAATAAAAAGATCCTCATCTGGTACTGTAGCTGATACTTAAGACTTGTTAGCATTATTTAATTCCGTTTGAGGTTGCTAGAAGCAGCAACAGCAGCACTCCAAACCAACTACAAGTAAAGACAGAAAACCTAACCACCGCCCCACGACATTCAATGGTGTTACCATCACTAAATCCCCCACAATCAACATCCTGGGGGTTATCAATACTGCAGTGAGTAACTCACTTCCTAACTCCCCAAAGCTTGTCCACCATCTACAAGGCACAAGTCAGGAGCGTGATGCAATACTTCCCACTTGCTTGATTGAGTTCAGCCCCAGCACAAGCAGCTTGACACCATCCAGGGAAAAGCAGCTCATTTGATTAGCACTACTCCCCATAAGCATCCACAACCTCTATTGCCGATACTCAGTAGCAGCAATGTGTGCTACATACAAGAAATTCAGCAGAAATTCTCATAGAACTCAGAATCCCTACATTGTGGAAACAAGTCCTTTGGCACAACAAGTCCACACTGACCCTCCGAAGAGTAACCCACCCAGGCCCATTCCCCTACCCTATTACTTTACATTTTCCCCTGACTAATGCATCTAACCTATGCATCCTTGAACACTATATGCAATTCAGTGTGGCCAATTCACCTCGCCTGCACATCTTTGGACTGCGGAGGAAACCAGAGCACCTGGAGAGAATGTGCAAACTCCGCATAGACAGTCGCCCGAGGCAGGAAATGAACCAAGGTCCTTGGCGCTGAGAGGCAGCAGTATTAACCAATGAGTCACCGAACTGCCCATTCATGGAGGATCCTCAAAAGCCCCTTCCAAACACACAACCACTTCATTACAGAAGGTCAAGGACAGCAGATATATGGGAACACGACCACTTTCAAGTTTCCCTCCAAGCCACTCAGCATCCTGACTTGGAAATATACCTCCGTTCCCTCACTGTCACGGGGTGAGAATCTTGGAATTTCCTTCACAATGGCATTGTGAGTCAATCTACAGCAGGTGGACTGCAGCAGTTCAACAAAGCAGCTCATCACCACCTTTCAAGGGGAACTAGGGACGGCAATAAACACTGGCCAGCCAGCAACTCCCACATTTAACAAATGTATAAGCAAAAAAAAAACCAACCTAAGATAGAAAGCAAAATAGGCGATTTTGAGTCTACTCTGCCATTTGATCATGGCCGATATGTTTTTCAATCTTATTCTCCTTCTTTTTCCCTGTGACCCTAGATTCCCTCCCCAATTAAGAACTATCTTGAAGGCACATAATGACTTGACCACCACAACAGTCTGTGGCAATGAATGCCACAGATTAACCACACTCAGGGTAAAGAGTTGTCCCTTTATTCTGGCTGTGCCCTTGGTTCCTAGTCTCTACTGTTAATGGAAACATCATCTTCACATGCACTCTACCAAGGCTCTCATTATTTTCTAAGTTTCAATGGGAATCACACTCCCCTCACCCCACCGGGTACATATCCAGAGACCTCAACTGCTCCTTGTAGAACAAGTCCTTCATCTGAGGGATCATTATTGTAAACCTCCTCTGGCCTTCCTCCAACTCCAGCACATCCATCCTTCGATAAAGGGCTCAAAACTGCTCACAATATTCTAAACGTGGTCTGACCACGGCCTTGTACAGCCTCGGCAGTACATCTTGCATTCTAGACTTCTTGAAATGAATGGTAACATTGCATTTGTCTTCCCAACTGCCGACTGAACCAGGTCATTAACCTTGTGGAAATCGTTAACTAGAACTCCACAAGTCCCTTTTGTGTTTCAGAATTTCAAAGCCTTTCCTCGGTGAGAAAATAGTCTACATCTGTATTCTTCCTACCAAAGTGCATAACCTCATATTGCCCGCATTGTATTCTATCTGCCACTTCTTCGCATAGTCTCCTAACCTGCCTCAAGTTCTTCTGCAGTCTGCCCACTTTCTCAACATTACCTGTCATTTCAACTACCTTTGTACCATCTGCAAACTTAGCAACAATGCCCTCGTTCCTTCCTCGTCCATATTATTAATGTATAAAGTGAATACTTGCGCTCCCAACAAGAAACCCTGCAGAATTCCTTTAGGCACTGTCTGCCATCATGAAAAAGACCCCTTTATCCCCACTCTCTGTCTTTGACAGTCAGCCAATCCTCTATCCATGCCAATAGCTTGCCCCTTGCCATTTTGGGCTCTTATCTTATTTAGCAGCCACCTGTGCGGCATCTTGTCAAAGATCTTCTGAAAATCTAAATAGATCACTTCCATTGGCTCTCCTTTGTTTAATTCACTCGTTACCTCCTCAAAAGATTTAATAATTTTGTCAGGCATGACCTCCACTTGATGAAGCTGTGCTGACTCAGCTCTAGTGTATCATGCACTTCCAAGTACTTCACAATCTCGTCGTTAATAATGGACTCTAACATCTCAACAACTGAAGTCAGGCGAACCACCTATAGTCACCTGACTTCTGCCTCCCTCTCTTCTTAAAACATGGGTGAGACATTAGCTATTTTCTCATTCTCTGAGAACCTCCCAGACTCAAGTCATTCCTGAAAGATCAGCACCAATTCCTCCTTCAGATCTCTGCAATGCAGCCCATCTGGTCTGGGCTATTTATCAACCCTTAAGCCTTTCAGCTTCCCCAGCAAGTTTTCTTAGTGATAGCCACTATACTCACCTCTGCGCAAGCCCCCTTCTGCTACTCCCCTCCCCCCCCACCCCACTCTCTTGAAGGCCTGGTATGCTGTTAGCATCTTCTAATATAAAACTCAAAACCTTGCAGCTCATCCTGGTTCTGGAGACAGCAGCACTGATAAAATGTCCATTGTCAAACACTTCACCTGACAAAGTGCATGAATCTGTACTGACAAAGTTTTAATTTAAGAGTTGTCACTTCTGACAACAATTCATTGGAAGATGGTAGGTTCCTGACAAGTGCTGAAAAAGCTTGCCGATGTTAGATACGTTCTGTTTATTTGTTCATTCATTAGAAATTTCTTGTTGTCTGAATTCTTAGAAGCCATACAAGGTGGAAAGATAGCAAAATCAATGTTGTTAGGGATGTCACAGAATCAGAATTCCTACAGTGCAGATTGAGGCCGTTCAGCCCATCAAGTCTGCACTGACCCTCTGAACACCATCCTACCTAGACTGACCCCTCGTCCCCGGTTCTCACTGACCCTAACCTCGTAACCCCACATTTACCATGGCTAACCCACATCGCCTGCACTTCCTTGAATACTATGGGGCAATTTAGCATGACAAATCCACCTAACCGGCACACCTTTGAACTGTGGAAGGAAACTGGAGCATCTGGAGAAAATCCAGGCAGACAGTTGCCTGAGGCTGGAATCGAACATGGGTTCCTGGAGGTGGGAGGCAGCAGCGCTAACCACTGAGCCACCATACTGCCCTTAACTAACTGAGAATAAAGCCAAAATGAAAACAGAGACAAAACTATTTCCAGGAGAAGCAGCCCAGTAATTAGAGGACATAGATTTAAGGTAACTGGCAAAAGAAAAAGTCAGCTTTGTCAGAATGATTTTTTGGAATGCACAACTGAAATATGTGAAAGAGGATTGAAAACAATTGAAAAGGAAAAAAAAATACAGGGGTGTATGGACAAAATTGCCATCTATGCTGAGACATTCTGTTTGGACTAATGTAAACCCACTATAGAATTGCTGCTGACAGAAGATCCTTTGCATTATTTGAAGGCCAGCTAGGTTTCTGAGTGCCCTGATTGGTGTTTTCAACCATGGCTTAACATAGCACCATTGTCATGGTTCATATCCCAAACAGGCACAAAACCTAGTCGGTATCACTTTGCAAATCCCGAGTGATGAATGTAAAATAGAAACAGCGGTGATCCCAACACAGAGTACTGGAATACTTCACTCAACTGTTTTCTTTCCAGACTCACCACTCCATAGCTCACTATCCTCCAGCCAATTTCTTACCCATTCCCAGGAATTGCTCTGAATCATTACACTTGCATTTAAATGGCCTTCCTCTACTGCTTTTTTCAAAGTGAAAGCACACCATGTCTTCAGTATTTTCACAGTCACTTTCTCAAACTTGTTGAGAATTGAATTCATGTTGAAACTTTATTGCTGGAACAGCACAGCAGGTCAGGCAGCATCCAGGGAACAGGAAATTCGACGTTTCGGGCACAGGCCCTTCTTCAGGAATCATTCCTGAAGAAGGGCCTGTGCCCGAAACGTCGAATCTCCTGTTCCCTGGATGCTGCCTGACCTGCTGTGCTGTTCCAGCAATAAAGTTTCAACTTTGATCTCCAGCATCTGCAGACCTCACTTTCTCCTCGAGAATTGAATTCATGTCAGCTTTTATTTTAGATTATTAACGTACAGATAATCCTCAAAAATTTAATCCTCATAACCAATGCCATGCTATCACCAAGTTTGGCAGTGACAGTAATGGATCTGTGCCTCTTATGGGTGTCATGTGAGCCTGTTTCTAGCCTAGTATTACCCAACTATCCAATTACTATCCAATAAATCTTAAATATGAATGAATCCCCGTTATACAGTACATATCTCAACCTCAGGACTTTGAAAAGGATCTCATGGAAAGTACATTTTATATGTAGCCATTGTTACAATGTTGGGAAACAAACAACAAGATCACTTAAAGAATGAGATGAACAATCTATTTTATTAGGTCTGTTGAAGAAAGCATGTGGAAGAGGAGAGCCGGATAACTGATCAGTTCACAGCTGAATAATGCACTGGTCATGTTTTACAATCAACTCAGGATAGATGGGTTCTTGTTTTTAAGTGCTTTTCAAAGACTACACCTTAACAGTGCAACACCCCCCCACTGTAATGCACTGAAATGTCAGCATAGATTATATTTTCAAATCTCTAAATTCAGCTTGAACCTGAAACTTTTTGACCAGAGGTGGGGGTCTCACTGGCACCTCAATAGATAACCTCCTCAATCTTGCTTAGTATTCAAACAAAATATATATTTATTTGATTTACAACCCTTTTGGTCTGTCTTGCTTTTATTAAAAGTCATTGCTTTTAATTTAACTTTATTTGCTTAGGAGACACTACTCATGCCTTTAATTGTGAACTTTGGGGGTATTAATTATTCATAATATTGATGATTGTGTCCAATCTCAACTTCAAGCCTGTTTATAACCTCTAAGATCTTAATCCCATTCTGACTTGTCTTACTTCTTTAATAAAGAAGGAATTTTAAAGAAGAATTCTTCAATAAAGGACAGTAAAAACAGAGTTTGTTTAGCTCTGTTTCTATTTCTAAGTTCCTTCTCATTCCCTTCTAAGAACTTTTAAAGTGTAGGAGGCTGGGTTCATCAATAATTTCTTGCAGCTCTTGAATCTGGGTCAAGATCATGATGTAGTTGGAATTGAATTGAATTTATTGTCACATGTATTGAGGCACAGTGAAAAGTTTTGCCTTGCGAGCAAAACAGGCAGATCACTGAGTTAAGTAGCGTAGATAAGTAAATAATAACAACAGTGGCAAAAACAAGGTACAGGTACAGGTGAATGTTAAGAGTTTGAGAGTCCATTCAGTATTCTAACAACAGTAGGGTAGAAACTGTTTCGAAACTGGCTGGTGTGTGTGTTCAGGCTTCTGTACCTTCTACTGGATGATAAAGATTGTAGAAAAACATTGTCAGGGTGGGATGGATCATTGAGAATGCTGGCGGCCTTTCCTTGACAACAGGCCTGGTAGATGAATTCTATAGAGGGGAGGTGGGCCTGTGAGATTGTCCGGGCCGAGTTCGCCACTCTGTAACCGTCTCCGATCTTGAATGGTACAGTTGCCATAGCAGGTAGTGATACATCCAGACAGAATGCTCTCAATGGCGCACCTATAAAAGTTGGTAAGGGTATTCGCTATCATGCCAAATTTTCTCAGCTGCCTGAGGAAGAGGAGACGTTGTTGGACCTTTGTAATCAGTGCAATCAAATGAAGAGTCCAAGAAAGCTTATTGAGGATGACCACTCTCAGGAGCTTGAAGCTCTCCACTCGGTCCATCTCTGCGCTGTTAATATGCGTGTGTGTGTGTGTGTGTGTGCGCGGAGGGGGGATGGTGGTGGTGGTGTAAGTAACATCCTGTCGAAAGTCAATAATGAATTCCCTTGGTTTTGCGGGCATTGAGTACTAGGTTATTCTCAGTGTACCATTTTTCCAGGTCTTCCATCTCCCGTCTGCAGTCTGTTTCGTCACCATCTGAGATTCGACTGACTATGGTGGTGTCATCAGCGAACTTGTAAATGGCATTAGTCTAGTATTTGGTGACAGAGTCATGGGTATAAAGTAAGTACAGTAGGGGGCTGAGTACATACCCCTGGGGGTGGACTTCCGGTGTTGCGTGTTAGTGAGGATGAAATATTGTCCTCAATCTTCACTAATTGTGGCCACTCCAATAGGCTGAGAGAACTTGGAAATCTTCCCTTTTAATTTTCACTTAATCTTCACTTCCCTGAAACCAGTTTCTTACCACACATTTTAAAGTTACTTTGATTAACATTTAGAAATAAAACAAATAATTGGAATAATTGACCATTACATAAACCAACAATGAAGATTAAACAATAGTCCAGAACATTCTTAGATTGCCTCAGCAATAATTTTACAATACCATCAGCTTAAAAGCACACCAGACTTGAAATTAAAATCAAACTAAGTAATTATGAACAGGACAGCTGTTTTAATCAAGATTTCTCTCACACTTTCATTGCGAGTTCCTCTAATTGACATTTGTTGAAATCAAAATAGAATGACAATAAATAGCAATTTCTTGTAAGCTTGATTTAAAAAACAGATCATCCAATGATTCACTATGATGTTATACATATAGTGAATACATTTTGAAGTCTCACAAAAAATTGAAGATAATTTAAATAATCCTTTACAGATAGGGCATATTCTACTTCTGACAGGACAGAGAAAATAATGTCACTTTGAGTTGTGAGTTTATGCAGCAGTTTGCAATGTGCACAACTTGATATGGTGATTATGCCTTAAAAACTACAAATTTCTCCTTGTAAAAGGCCAAAGCTGAAGATAATTTAAATTCTGATACTTTAGCCCCCTCTTTTGTTTTCACAGAAGGTAGAAGAGGTTACAAATGGAATCTATTCAAAGATACATTGCAAAATGATCAAGCCAAGGGCAGCACAAACCTATAACCAACCTCAACCTCTAATTACAGAAGAAATGCAATGCAACTTATAGCCCTTTATTCCTTAAAGACATTGACAGTCTAGCATAATGAAATACAGCGTCAAAGCTTTTCTCTATCCATTTCCTCGGTGATCTTCCTTAAGAATTGGGTAATGTACTACTTATGGATTAACAACAATTGCAGACAAAGGGCTTTAGCGAAAATATTTTCCCCACAATGTTAAAAAAATCCATTCTATGGCTGTGAAGGCGAAGCTGGTTGTTCAGTGTAAACACAACAGAAGATTAGCTGCCAGTTAACTCTAGAAACTGGAGTACAAACTCCAGGCTGACACATCACCTCAGTATTGTGCACTGCATTATCAGAGAGGTCATCTTTCAGATCAGATGTTAGATCAAGACTGTTGTCTGCCTTCTCAAGTAGAATGTGACATCCCATAGCATTATTCCACAGAAGAGTACTCAAGGACCCGGACAATATTTCTCTCTCCAAAAAACACTCCACCAACAGATTATTTAATTATTACCTCACAGCTGTTAGTGTGAGCAGGCTGAGAGTAAGTTGAGCACTTGTCTGGGTGGGTGCAGCTCCAACAATGCTCAAAAAGCTTTACACCAAAGTAGCCCACTTAATTGGCATCACATCCATACTCTCCATCACCAATGCTCAGTAGCAACAGTGTGCACTCTCTACAAGATGCACTGCAGGAATTCACCAATTGACAGTACCTTCCAAACCCATGACAAATTCTATTTAGAAGGACAAGGACAGCAGACACATGGAAACACTACCACCTACAAGTAGCCCTCCAAGTCATTCACCATCCTGACTTGGAAATTATATATAATCACTGTTCCTTCACTTCCTGGGTAAAAATGGGCAGCACGGTGGCACAGTGGTTAGCACTGCTGCCTCGCAGCGTCAGAGACCCGGGTTCAATTCCTGCTTCAGGCGACTGTGTGGAGTTTGCACGTTCTTCCAGTGTCTGCGTGGGTTTCTTCCGGGTGCTCCGGTTTCCCCCCCACAGTCCAAAAAATATGCAGGTTAGGTGAGTTGGCCATGCTAAATTGCCCGTCGTGTTAGGTTTAGGGTAAATGTAAGGGAATGGGTCTGGGTGGGTTGTGCTTCGGCGGGTCTGTGTGGACTTCTTGGGTCGAAGGGCCTGTTTCCACACTAAGTAATCTAAGAAAATCCTGGAACTCTCTCCCTGACAGCATTGTGGGTCTGTCTATAGAACGTGTACTTCAGCAGTTCAAGAAGGCAGCTCATCATCACCTTTTCAAGGGCATCTAGAGTCAGGTCATAAATGCTGGCCAGCCAACAATGTCCCCCTCCCTACACACCACCACCATCACACACAAACACACATGAATTGTGACTACACTTCACAGGTTCAAACTGCATTGGGATTTTCTGAAGTTGTGAAAGGTTGCACACAATATTCAAACTGTTTTGACAACCCTTTCACAAGGGAGATAATGTGGGAAGTATACTCAGAAGCATCATGTTCTTTTCAGCGCTTATTCGCACATTCAATAATTTAAAAACAATGCATCGTTTCAGATTAGAGTTTAACTGAAATATACTCTGCAGCAATACTTCCAATGTCAATCAGTGCTCAAACATCATAGGAGAAATGACTGGGATATCAGTCTTTTGTAAACAGAACTACCTACAAGAAACCAGTTTGATAACATTTTAAACAGGTTATGAAGAAACATTAGCAATTATCTTTTTTCATAATCAAGGTTTGCAAAAAGAATTTTAGCTTGGGTGCTGCAGTTATGGGTATGTTCGCCGAGCTGGGAAGCTTATTATACAGATGTTTTGTCCCTGTCTAGGTGACATCATCAGTGCTTTGGAGCCTCATGTGAAGCGCTGCTGTACGCTCTCTTCTGGAATTTATTTGGTTCCATTCCTGTTGCCAGTTCCAGTTGTTCACTGTAGTGGCCAGTATATTGGGTTTAGGTCTATGTGCTTGCTGATGGAGTCTGTGGACGTGTGCCATGCTTCTAGAAATTCTCCGGCTGCCCCATGATCGTTGTGTTGTCCCAGTCAAATTTGTGGTCCTTGTCATCTGTGTGTATGGCTACCAGGGACAGTTGGTCGTGGCGTTTAGTGGCTAGTTGGTGTCATGGATGTGGATTGCAAGTTGTCTGCCTATATGTTCTACATAGTATTTCTTGCAGTCTTTGCATGGAATAGTGTAATTTACTTTTGTTCTGGTGAGTTGCTGTCTGAGCATGACTGTCGGTTTATGGGCTGTCAGGAATCCCTGTGGTTGGAGAAGTCTGGCTGCCAGTTCAGAGACATTTTTTAATGTAAGATAGAGTGGTTAGTGTGGCATCTGCAGATGAAGTTGCAAGGATATCCGTTCTTAGTGAAGACTCTGTAAAGGTGTGCTCTTCGCAGATCGGGAGTGCTACAGTGTGTTGTAGCCCTTTTGAATAGGGTCCTAATGCAGCTGTTCAGGATTTGGTCCATGTGGGTGGCTTTTCTGTACACTTGCGTGGTGCATTCACATTGTGTGTTCTTTCTACCATCACGTCCAGGAATGGGAGTTGATTACTGGTTTCCTCCTCTCTTGTAAATCTGATCCCTGTGAGCATGATGTTGATAATCCAGTGCGTGTTTTCCATTTCTGTACTCTTAATAATTACAAAAGTGTCATCCACTCATCTGACCCAGAGTTTGGATTGGATATGAGAGAGGGCTGTTTGTTCCAGTCTTTGCATCACTGCCTCTGCTATAAGCCCAGAGATGGGTGAGCCCATAGATGTTCCATTGATCACATTCAACAACCAAATATATGAATAGAAGTGTGCCGTCAAGCACAGGTCTAGCAGTTTGAGTATGCAGTCCTTGTTGATAGGTTCCTCGACGTGTCACTGTTCAGTTTGTCCAGAAGGTTGGCCATTGTCTCTGACTAGAGTTTTGTCAATTGAACTGAACAGTGCTGTTACATTGAAAGAAACTATTGCTTCTTCCTGGTCTATGCTTATATTCTTGATGTTATCTAGGAATTCCTGTGATGACTGTATGAAGTGTTTGGATCCGCTGATATGAGGATTCAGCTTTTGTTTATGCAATGGGGTTCCTGGGATTGTCACAATGGGTCTATGCCTGGTTTGTGTGCCTTTGGTAATCCATAAAGTCTAGGGGTGTTGTTGCTTTTTGGTTTCACCCTTTGTTGATCAATCCTGATTATCAGTCCATTTTTGTATAGGTTTCGTAACATGTTGTTTATTCTATTGGTCAGCTGAGGCATGGGGGCGGCACAGTGGCTCAGTGGTTAGCACTGCAGTCTCATAGTGCCAGAGATCTGGGTTCGATTCCAGGCTTGGGCGACTGTCTATGTGGAGTTTGCACATTCTCCCCTGTGTCTGCGTGGGTTTCCTCCGGGTAATCTGGTTTCCTCCCACAATCCAAAGATGTGCAGGTCAGGTGGACTGGTCTTGCTAAATTACCCATTGTGTTGGGGGCATCGGTCAGAGGCAAATGGGTCTGGGTGGGTTACTCTTCAGAGAGTTGGTGTGGACTGGTTGGGCCGAAGGGCCTGTTTCACATTGTAGGGAATTCCTCTGTATGTAGGTGTCGGTATCTGAAAGTAGTTTCTCTGCTTTATGTATATATGTGGTCTTGTCCACAATAACCATCATTCTGCCTTTATCTGCCAGTACTATAATTATGTTCTTGACATTTGTGTGTGTTTTCAGGCCTTCTCTCTCTTTGGTGTTGAAGGTCTTATGCCCGAAATATCGATTCTTTGGCTCCTCAGATACTGCCTGACTTGCTGTGCTTTTCTAGTACCACACTCTCGACCTTGGTGTTGAGGTTGTTCATTTGACGTTTTTTGTTTGTATGGGTATAATGGTTGTCTGACTGCTTGCGGTGCCTCTTCAGTTGGTCCGTTAGTTCTGAGCATACGTTCTAGCACAGCTAGGAAGTCTGTTGTTTTTGCATCCCTGTGGTTGTAGTTGAGTCCTTTGGCTAGTACAGCTTTTTCTGTGTCTGGAGGCTGTCTATTGGTGAAGTATCTTACTCAGCTGTCAGTCTTCTCTGCTGTTGGTTAGCTTAGTTATTTTGTCTTGTAATGCCGTTCTCTTTCTTAATGTGGTTCTGTTCTGTCCTATGGTGCTAGCCTGTTCGATTGTCACAGTCCACTTTTGAGTGGTTGTTTTTGAAATTAACAATTTTTGGCACGCAATTTCTTGTCTGTACTTGTGCAGTCTGTTGCATGTGTCTGCAATCATAACCTGGATCACCCCGAGACCATTTTATCTGTTTCTTTGGCTTTTGGGTTGTTAATTGGTGGTCTGTATCTGACACAGGGTGGTAGTATTTGAGTCCTTCGGATTCCAAGAAGGAATTGGAGTTGTTCATAGGTAGCGCTTACATGGTTGACACAGGATTCCCATTTCTTTGCTTCTCTTAGCATGTCTCACCCATAGGTGTTCAAGGTTGGCATAAAGATTTGTAACTCGGGTGCCGGTTGTTGTGGTTGTGGGTACGTTCGCCGAGCTGGGAAGTTGATTTGCAGACATTTCGCCCCCTGTCTGGATGATATTTTCAGTGCTTTGGAGCATCCTGTAAAGCACTGTTTGACTGTCTCTTCTGGAATTTATTTGGTTCCGTTCCAGCTGTGTCTGGTTGTTCATTGTAGTAGCCGGTATATTGCGTTTAGGTCTGTGAGATTGTTGATTGAGTCCGTGGATGAGTGCCATGCTTCTAGAAATTCTCTGGCTGTCCTCTGTTTAGCTTTTCCTATGATTGTTGTGCTGTCCCAGTTGAATTTGTTCATTTATTCTGGTATCATTCATTATACTAGATTTCCTGTAACATTGCTACTGACAAGTTGCAAGTTATACTGCATTAATCTACATAAACGTCAAGACCACTGCTTCATTGATGAAGTTGCACAATGTTTTAAAATCTCAACATTTTAACCATATTTCCATGGAATGTGCAAATTGCTGCACTAATTAACATGCGATCATTGAATCAGGTAGTCAATTTATCTCTTACCTATCATAAAATCTAGGATACAGACCAAGTTGTGATGGTTCTGGTCAAAGACCGATTGTAGAAACCATTACCATTAGGGTTCAGGGAGTGAAGAGTGATACCTAAAAGGTATTCATCTCCTTCAACAGTGGAAATTTAAATGGAGGTGTCATTCATACTGTAATTCAAGCACACTTTGCTATTAAATTAATAGGAGCTTGAGTTAACATATAGTAATCTTGCATCTAATCCTGCTTTTATATTAAGTGAAGCCATGTTCCCAGCCCTCCCAACAAATGGATTTAAGTTGATTAAGCATTCAATCAACTTCAAGTTGCTTTTGTTAGTGTACAGCCTGAAAGTTAAAGAAGGATGACAGCTAACTAAATTTGCTCAAATGAGAAGTTATTACTTTTATTAAGAATAAATGCCTCTGTGGCCTTTTACAAGCAATTTTCTCCTGTATGCTTCCCCTCAGTACCTCCTTGCCCGAGTACAATTTCACAAGTGATGCAAAATCCTGCATATTCTTCTAGCAGGCGAGAAATTAGCTGTTAAACTGTGGAGGCTTTACACATCCAAGTACTGTGCAGTGTGATCCTGTTTCCAAATACTTTCACTCCTCTACCATTCCCTTTTTTGTAAGATGCTGGTTGAAACCTACCTCTGAGCACCATATTTAGGTCACCTGTCCAATTACTATCACCTCCATTTCTGGCACCCTTTGTCTGTTTGCACTTGTGTGGAGCCATTAAATTTTTGGTACCTTCAAAGCACTGTACAAGTTGTTCTGGATTCCACCAAGTATGAGATCATTCTCACAGCTGCTGACCATTTCTCCCAATTCATTGAGAGTTACGGTTATCATGTTGCAAGCACCATGAGCACGATCGTGTAACTACTCACTACTCAAAGCTGAAGTTGTTCTGAAGAAGGTTGGACTCAAAACGTTAACTCTGCATTCTTTCCACAGATGATGTCAGACCTGTTTTTCCAGCAATTTCTGCTTTTCTTCCAGATGTTCAGCATCCGCAAGTCTTTGTTTTGTTTTAGGTTATTGACATAACTGATATACATTATGCAGCAACAGCATCTTATGGTGAGTTAGGCAACAGGGTGAAAATGGGGCAAGAGCCAAACAAATAAATAAAAAGTTTGCTTACTACTGCAACAACTTACTCTAAGAATTAAATACCATGGACAAAAGTAAAGTGAATTAATTCCAAGATTAAACTGGCTTTGCTCAAGCGGAGTACCAAATTCATTAGCATTTAGGGTAGAATCTGTACAATGAAGAACCGATTCCTCGTACTGATGCATGGAGAGAGATTGGATCAGTTAGGATTATATTGACTGCAGTTTAGCCAAATGAGGGGAATATCTCACAAAAATCTGTATAATTCTAAAAGGACTAGATAAAGTAAACACAGGAAGGATGGTCCCGATTATCAGGGAATCTAGAACCAGGTGATCACAGTTTAAAGATATGGGGTAGGTCAGTGCGGACACAGGTAAGGAGAAATTTCTTCACCCAGAAGACAGTTAGTCTATGGAATGCCACAGAAAGTAGTTGAGGCCAAAACACTGAAAATTTTCAGAGACGAGTTAGAAATAGTTCTTAGGGATAAAACAATCAAGGGGATTCCAATCTTGGGTGACTATCTGTGTAGAGTTTGCACATTCTCCCTGTGTCTGCGTGGGTTTCCTCCAAAAGTCCAAAGATGTGCAGGTTAGGTGAACTGGGCATGCCAAACTGTCCATAGTGTCCAAGGATGTGCAAATTCGGTGGGTTAGCCATGGGAAATGCAGGGTTACAGGGATAGAGTGGGGGGAGGGGCAGGGGGAGAGGGATCTGGGTGGGATGCTCTTCAGATGTGTGGACCTGATGGTGCAAATGGCCTGCTTCCACAGAATGGGAAGCAGGAACAGAGGACTGAACTAGACGATAATCAGCCATGATTACACTGAATGGTGGAGCAGATTTGAGAAGTTGAAGAACCTACTCTGGCTCCTATTTTCTATGTTTCAATGTATACGTTTCACTGAGGAGTATATTATTATTTAAATTTAACAAACCCGCCCCAAATTTAATCCTGGGAAGAAATTTAAGAAGTACCTCGCAAGAAATTGATATCATGAAGTCTTACCTATTAATGAATTCAAGGAGCTGTAGGAACTGACTCTCCTCATTTTATCTATGGTTTCAAACGAAAGGATGTACTCATCATTGTCGGGGCTTCCCAGAGTACTACTGGCACTACTGCTGGTGCTTAGATACCCAGGAGAGAATGGGTTTGAACCACCGGCTGAAACAGAATAAAAATAAAGATGAAGAATTAAGCATCTTTAGCAACATCACGTTTAAATACACAATTTCCTCGTAAGACCATCATAATTACATCCCCATCTCTGTAAGGATCAAATTATTGTGACATGCATTTTTCAATCACTTCACTGCAAAGCAAAATATGCTAATCTTCATATGATTTGTGAAACTCAAGATTAAATTCTGGGGAATTTAAATAGAAGTGAAAAGCTAATGACAATAAATACAACAAGCTTTCTCTTTCACCATTTAATTATGTTTCCATCTGAATTTTAGTCTTGCTTCATTTCTTTGCCTTAAGCTTTCATTCCTTATCACAGCAAGTCACCCCAAGGTATTGTTTTGTGTGTCTAAGTCATCATTTTTTTTATGAAGCATTCTGGACTGCAGCGTTATTATTTAACTTTCTTTCACTTGATCAATAGTGAAGAGATTGGCGAGGTTATTTACTCCCAAACCTCTGCAAATATCAGTCTGTGGAAGGCATGTGGAAACAGATATACTTTTCACCTTTTCAATCAGAGACTCAAAAGGGTATACAGTACAGTTTTCCCTCCTACTTGGTGAGGAAGAAAGTATCTGACTAGTGTTTCTGGTATTGCCATTTGGGAAGCAATACAGTGCATTTCCAAACTGTCGTTTCAGGAATACATTATGAACATGTGAAAGGACCAATGGTCATCTGACAACTAACCATTCTTTAAACTTGATCTTTCGTCATTCTCATTTTGGAACAGTTACTGTCAGAAGTCCAACACTACATCATGATTCACAATTCGACAGAGTTCTTGCCCGCAATTATGGCATTTCTCAGCTCTCAAACTTAGTCAGACTTGTTCGAAGGAGAGAGAACTAGTTACAAGTTACTTTCTTACAGGAGCCACGAGAAATTTATTCAAACATGGACATTCCAAAAGGCACTGGCAATCTGCATTTACAATTTGTACAATGATGTTCAAAAGGGATGTTGGAAAAGGTAAACATACACATTCCAGGTGGAAAAGCTTTTGAATGGAAACTTTTGAGGAAACAGAATAAACTGTTTAGTTTTAAAAAGCACATCCCCTTTTAAAATGAAGTTCCGCTGCTCAACAACTATTTAATGACAACAGATTGCAATTCCAGTTGGACAATACTTTCCTTGAAAAACTGAAATAAGAGGTACACATTATCAGGGTTGAAGATGCCAGTTGCCTCTACAGTATCGCTAAATGCATTAACAACAAATTGGAGAAACTTTCTAAACCTTAATTAAACATGAACACACTCTGTAATGTGACTAAATACTGAGGAGATTGTTTCAGAGTGACAACTTTACTGAAGTGGTGTAAGTTTTACAGATCAGATAGCATTAGAAAATGTTCAAAGTTTGTGCGAAGATTTGTAGCTCGGGTGCTCGTTGCTGTGGTTCTGTTCGCCGAGCTGGAAGTTTTTGTTGCAAACGTTTCGTTGCCTAGCCAGGGGACGAAACGTTTGCAACAAAAACTTCCAGCTCGACGAACAGAACCACAGCAATTAGAAAAATTAACTGCAGAATTGAACTACTATTTTGTAACTGGCCATTTATTTTTCAATCATCAAACACAAGTTCACAATTAACACTTTGTAATATCTGATATTACATAGTGCACATTAAACACTTCAAGATCACTTTGTTCATTGAACAGGTTCAATATTGTAAAAGTTCAATTGAAGAAGACAGTTGAATTATTTTATAATAAATGTTGGAACACAATTACTTTTATTTCATTTTATAATGGAATTTTACATCATACAAATTTTCAAGATCAAATCAGGTTTCGGATTTTGAATATCTTTAGGTCAAATGTTGTTGTTTTCCTGTACTGCAGAAGATTTACTTGTTTCCAAATGGAGAGTTTTTAAAATGGAAGTATGTTGAAATCTTAATCATTGACATAAACATCAGTAAAACGTTATGAGAGCTTTTGGTTCATTAATGTTTGGATAATTAACCATGTAAAGTACTTGGTGTGTGTTCATCTTCGATCTTTCATTGCTATGATAATATTTTAAATTGATACTTCAAATTGCAAAGTAGATGCGATTTTAACCAACTTTTAAGCTTATTTTTAATATATGGAATGCAGAGACAAAGAGGACAAAGTAGACGCTTTTAGAATGCTGATAATTGCAGATTTGAAGGCAGGGATGCTGTGGAGATGGCACTGTTAACGATATCAGCTAAAGGAGTTGGGCGGGGAGTGCAATAAGGGTAGATGGCAAGTCACCATTTTGGTAGAAATAGGAACTAATCAGTGGATGAAACCAACTCGGAGGGCAGGGAGATTGAAGAAATCAGGAAAAGAGTGAGGGATCAGGAAACATTTTCAGAGAAGTTAGGCGCAGCGAGTTGGGGAAGGATTTCAAGTAAGGCTGTACTTTTTGAAACAATTTTGATGGGATTGGATCTAAACAAAAATCTTACACATAAATATTTGATCAGTGAAACAAAGAATAAATCTACATAGAATGATTAATCTGTTTATTTCAATTGAACCTATAAGAGGGTCTGAACTTCACTATGTATGAAGTTGCCTGTTCCAAACAAAATTGCTAAGTCTCACAGGACTACTCTATGATCTGGTGGAAACAGTGTGGGCTGTCAATTAGATCTGCGCTGGCTAGTTTAGTTTTCTGAACCCATTTGGGATGCGAAATAATGAAGTATAAAAACTACTACACTTAGGAACTGATCTTTTCCTCCAGTTGTTACACGTGGAGGAGGAAGAGATGCAGTATGCTTTGCAATTTGTCAGTATTACATCTGGAGAGTTTTTAAGTGAACGTCAGCACAATATGCTGCTGCTAACAACTTTTGGAATTCACAGCAAATTAATTACGTATGCATAGGAAGTCTGTGCCAGCCAATTATTATTGATACTAACACCTATTTATCACATGCTCTAATTGTACTTACTTTCTTCATTTAAATTAAGATTCTGAAGAGATTTATTCAAGTTCCGCACTGAAGTAGCAGCTCGGATATTCCCATAGGAACTCACTGAACGAAGCCTTGGAGTTGCTGGCCCATCACGCACGGGTGTGAAATTTCCAGGTTCTGAAAGTGCAATGAAGGCATGTTGGGAGGTGAAGAGATGATAGTTACTGAATCTATTCAATTTCAACTTTCCTTCTGAAATAAACAATGCTTTTTGTAATTGGGCAGTGATGTTGGTCTGTGTTGGGGCAGAGGGTGAATCAGTATCTTGAGTTTTCAGCTTTTCTAACAGCAGAGTAACATGTTCCAGGTTATGACTGCAGTATGACATAATGCATACATAAACAGGAGAGAGCTGAAAAATGTATTGCTGGAAAAGCGCATCAGCAGTCCTCACTTATTCCTCTATAGACACGAGATATAATCACAGCAGATGTAAAGGATTAATCCTTGTTTGATCATTGCAAGATACACTTGCACTTATATATTTTCAAAACAAAAATTGGTTACATAAGACAGTGGTTGTTAAAACCAAGGCACTCAGACTCTGTCCCCTTGCAGAATGCTCATTGGTGCAAGAGTAATTAAGTTTTCTAAGCTGCGAGATTCTACATTTCAAACATTAAAGGAATGCAAGGCGTGATACCACATTAAAGAACAAGAATTATTTAACTTAAAACAGACACAGATGAAATTTTCAATACAATTTTTGGATAAACCACCAAACCTAACCTCTGGATTGTAATGGCTAATAATAAATCAGTATATTCTTGTCCATACTTTTAAGGAATACAAAAGACTATACTACTGATCAATTCTGACTGAAGTTGAATCGAAGGCGGCACGGTTGCTCAGTGGTTAGCACTGCTGCCTCACAGTGTCGGGGACCTGGTTCGATCTCTGCATCGGGCGACTGTGTGTGGAGTTTGCACATTCTCCGTGTCTGCGTTGGTTTCCTCCCACAGTCCAAAGATGTGCAGGCTGTGAGAATTGTGAGGGTAAATGTAGGCTAGGGGAGTCGGTCTCAGTGAGTTACTCTTTGGAGGGTCGGTGTGGACTTGTTGGGCCAAAAGGCCTGTTTCCATGCTGTACAGAATCTAATCTAATCTACTTATTGATATACCATTCAATTTAGTCAATCAATTCCCCCTGCCCCCACATTAATAAAGGCATTTCTAAGCCTAGATATGAAATTCGTCCCAATACTACTGAGCTTGGTAAAAGACTAAGTAATGCTATTCAATTTTGCTGCAGGAATATCAACACCAAATTGTATGTGTGATATTATTGTGACTAATGATACTAGTCTCAATAATACAAATAATTATAAAGTCAGTTTTGATGACCTTAAAAGGTCAACACTTAGAGGAATTGATCTCAAAATTGCAAAGATTTTCTGGCATGGATATTACTAAAATTTATATCCGTTATTCCGTTTGTTTGGTACATTGGTTGTAGTTTTCCCAAAAACTCTTGAATTCCAGAGAAGTACCAGAGGATTGGAAAACTGCCAACGTGACATCCCCATTCAAAAAGCAAGGGAGGCAAAATGTGGGTAGCTATAGGTCAATTAGCCTAATATCTACTGTTGGAGAATTATTGGAATCAATTATTAAGGAAGTAACAGAACTTGTGGAAAATCATAATTTAATCAAGTGGAGTGAGCGTGGCTTTGTGAAAGGGAAATCGCGTGTCACTAATTCATTAGAGTTTTTCAAGGAAGTCTCAATTAGAGTAGATGGAGGAGAATCAGTAGATGTGTTGTATCTGAACTTCCAGAAGACATTTCACAAAGTACCTCTCAAAAGGTTGAGATACAAGTTAAGAGCCCACTGTGCTGGAGGTAGTCTCACTGAATCCCCCAGTATTAGCGTCCTGCAGGGTTACCATTCACCCGAAACCCGAGTAGACTCACCACATAAACACAATGGCTACAAGAGCAGTTCAGATGCTTGGAATACTATGGCTAGTAATTCACCTCTTAATTCCCCAAAGCCTGTCTACCATCTCTAAGGCACAAGCCAGGAGTGTGATGGAATACTCCCCAATTGCCTGGATGGGTTTAGCTCCAACAATGCTCAAGAATCTTGACACCATCCAGGACAAAGCAGCTCACTTGACCAGCACTACACCCACAAGCACTCATTCCCTCCATCACCGACATTCAGTAGTAATGTACATTATCTGCAAGATGCACTGCAGAAATGCAACGATCCTCAGATAGCCTCTTCCAAACCCACGGACAAGGGCAGCAGATACATGGGAACAGGACCATCTGCAAGTTCTCCTCCAAGCCACTCACCATTCTGACATGGAAACATCCCCATTCCTTCACTGTCATTGGGTCAAAATCCTGAAATTCCCTCACTAATGGCATTGTAGATCAACCCAAAGCAGATGGACTGAGTGGTTCAAGAAGGTAGCTCAGCACCACCTTCTCAAGGTCAATTTGAAACAGGCAAAAGTGCTAGCCCAGCCAGTGATATCCACATCCCACAAATATTAAAAAAAAAGAGTACAGTGACATGGAGAGAGAATTGGCTTATGGGCAAGAAACAGCAAGTGGAACAAGGAGTTCTTTTTCAGGTTGCCAACTTGTGACCAGTGGTGTTTCACAGGGATTAGTGCTGAGACTGCAACTGTTTTCAATGACTTGGAAGAAATCAGTCAATATACCACAGCCAAATTTACAGACAATACAAAAGAATTTGGAAAGGCAGGTTGTGAAAGGGATGCAAATATTTGCAGAAATATATTGACGGACATAAAATATATTTTAACGGACAAAAAGTTGGTAAATGTGAAGTTGCAAGGAGAACAACAAAAACAGATTATTTAAATGAAGAAAAACTGCAGGGAACTGAAACAAAAAGGGACTTTGGGGTACTTTGCATGAAACACAGAAAGGCAGCGCACAGGTGCAGCAAGTAATCAGAAAGGCTAAAGGAACGCTGGCTCTTATTTCAAGGAGGTTGAGTAGAAGAGTACAGAAGCCTTACTGCAACCATGCTAGTGAAAACACCTGGGACCGCTGAGCAGTTTTGGTCCACTTACTTAATGAAAGATATGATTTAACATGTAGGCAGTTCACAGAAGGTTTATTAGGATGCTCCCTGTTACGGGAGGATTTTCTTATGAGCAAAGGTTAAATAAGCTAGGACTGTAATCACTGGAGTTTAGAAAAGTGAAACATATAGGATTGAAACTTGGGATTCTTAGGGGGCATGATAGGGTAAATGCCAGGAGGATGTTTCCCCGCACAGGAGAGTCTAGGATCAGATAGTCTCAGAATAAAGGGACACAAACTTAAAACTGAAATGAGGAGGATTTTCTTCTCGGAGAGTGTTGAGTCTCTTTGAAAGTCCTTACCACAGTGGGGAAGAGTTTTGTGGATGTTTAAGACTGAGGTAGATAAACTCTTGTTGAGTAAGGGAATCAAAGACAATGGTAAAAGTGTAGGAAAGTGGACGTGAGGAATGTTGGATCAGCCATAATCCTACTGAATGGCAGAGCTGGCCTGAGGGGCCAAATGGCCACCTGCTGTTCCTATTTCTTAAATAAAAGATTGTGGATTTTAGATGTTACCAAGTAAAAATAATGCAAATTTCCCAAGGCATTTCTGCCAGAGGTTTGGGTGTAGGTGCCCTCAAGACCAAAAAATGGCTCCGATTTCAAAAACAGAGAAAGATATGAAAATAATCAACTTTGACACATGGTATTTCACAATAACCATACATAATTACCCAATTGATGGAGCCAGATTAAACTCCCAAGTTTCTTCTAAAGGCAAAAAAAAAGCAGGAGACTGGGCATTTTTAAAAATTCATTCATGGGATGTGAGCATCAATACTCCCCATCCTGCAGGGCCCTTGATAAGGTGGTGGTGAGCTCCCCTCTTGAACTGCTGAAGTTCATTTGAAGTAGGTATGCCTATAATTCTGTGAGGAAGGCAGAC
The DNA here is from genome assembly GCF_004010195.1 of Chiloscyllium plagiosum. Classification (NCBI taxonomy): domain Eukaryota; kingdom Metazoa; phylum Chordata; class Chondrichthyes; order Orectolobiformes; family Hemiscylliidae; genus Chiloscyllium; species Chiloscyllium plagiosum. Next base: position 45,212,032 of record NC_057733.1, on the reverse strand, counting down.
CCACGATTTTGACCCATTGTCACCGAAGGAACTGTGATATATTTTCAAGTCAGGATAGTTAGGCACTTGAAGGGGAACTTGCAGGTGGTGGTGTTCCTATATATCTGCTGCTGTCCCTCTGGATGGCAGTGGTCATGGGATTGGAAGGATGTCCAAGGAGCTTTGAGTGAATTTCTGAAGTACATCTTGTAGATAGCTCACACTGCCGCTTATGACTATCAGTGGTGGAGGGAGTAGTAGTAGTGTTAGTGCAGTGCCAATCAAGCGGGCTGCTTCGTCCTGGGATGATGCCAAGGATCTGGAGTATTGTTGAGCTCTAGTAATATGAGGATCATCTTGTCGGTGATGATTATTGTCTGTCATTTGTGTGGAGTACATCTTACCACTTTTCAGATGTAAGCTGAATACTGTCCAAGGCTTGCTGCATTTGGACATAGATTACTTCAGCATCGAAGGAATCATAAATGGTGCTGAGTATTTGCAATTATCATTGAAAATCTCCACTTCCAGCTTTATCATGAACGGAAGATTATTGATGAAGCAACTGAAGATGGTTTGGTTTAGGACACTGTACCGAGGAACTCCTGCAGATTTGCCCCGAGGTTGACTTGATAGACCTCAAACAATCACAACCATTTTCCTTCGCATGAGCTATGATTCTAACCATTGGAGGATTCCACTCTCCTTACCATTGACTCCAGTTTTGATAGGGTACCTTGATACCACCATGTGTCAAAGATAATTATTTTCATATATTTCTCCATTTTTTAATTCTGAGAACCATTTCTGGTCTAAAAGGCACCTGCACCCAGACCTCTGGCTGAGAAACATTGGGAGACTTTACACTTGGACTATTTTTACTTGGTAGCACATAAATGCAACATCGTAAATGCAAAAGAGCAAGGGGTCAAATTGAAGACACTAGTCTTAAGATTCTTGAAGAGGAAACATAGCTGAAAAAACAATGACGTTTAGGAATGGCGTTTAAGCTGCAGGAGTGGGAGCCAAGTGGCAGGCTGTAGTTGTATCAATCAAAAGCTCTGAGGCCAACAGTAAAACAGAAAAGGAGACAGAACAGAAAGAGGATAATGCCTCAGCAGCATGTGTAGAATGGTCAGTTGGTCAGACGCATGCATGCATGCATGCGCACACACACGTGTACACAAATGTGTACACATAAACCAAGAGGAGGAAATCAATGAATACTCCTCCAAAGTGAGACTTCATCATCATTTCCTGTACTATTGCTGTGTTAAAAACTCCCCGATGTCTGCTTTACATTAACTTTTTCTCACCGTGAAGCCCAGTGCTTTGACCTATTCAATACTTTAGCCCAATATTACAGATTTATATTTTCATTGCTGAAACATGAGTATTGTGATGGGATAAGATAGATTCAATGGCCTTGCTCAACTGTCTGAAGTACTTCTGTTGCAAAAATGTGAAATTAATGTTTAAGGAGTTTGGCACAAAAAAGGGAAGCATTCTGAAATATGGAGAGAGAAATTCATTTCAATATCAATCATTATAATTCTTGGTTTGCTGTCACCCAAGGACTTGTGCATGAAATTTAGGCTGGTAACAGTAATAAGAGACGAAGCTATTAAATTGGTGTGAACACTGGTTTTCTAACAAAAGAAACCTGCTGCACTTATCCAATCTGGTCTTACTTCCTAGATGCCTGCTAGCATTACTATACAAATCAGTCAACTGTTCCGCCCATGACTTATAAATGCCACAATGTTCACATTCCAAAAGTGAATTTAAGAACTGCTCAACAAAACTAAACTTTGTTGGAAAGCTATATTTTTTTCAATCTGAATGAGGCACTGAACACAATTTACCACGTCCTTAAAAACTGTCAAAATTCACATGACATTGATTTTAATTTTAAAATGAGAGAAGTGAACACGCATACCGATTATACTGGCAGGGGAAGGAAGTGGGTAGTTCTTTTCTTCTTCCATGAACTGCAATGCCACGGTGCAGAAATTACTTTCATACTGAATGACAAGATGACTGAATGCCACAACCAATTCCTGCCAATTAAAAAATAAATCTGTCAGTTAAATAAGATTAACCTCGGAACAATTTCAATAATCTAATTTAGACTTATGTCATTGACCAAAAACAAGTGACAGTTACAACCACAAAAAAAAACACCAAGTGGCATAAATCCAAATAGAATGTATTATAACTATTGTAGATCTAGGAAATCAAAAGATTCAAAATAATTTCCATCCTTTCGTCTACATCATTTAGTATCAAGGACATTACAGTAATAAGACAACATCCGGCATCACTCAGAATACTACAGCATGAAACTGGGATTAAGCAGCCCTCCAGAAAATTAAATCTAAACCAAAACATAAATGCCCTGAAAATGGAAATAGCACAGTGGAAAGCATTTGAAAAAGACCAAACTATGGAGCAACCTTGAGACTGCTTTATTCATAAGATTTGGTAAGAGATCTGATTTCAACCTCAAAATCCACATTCCCATCAATTCCTAATGATCTTTAACCACTTATCTAAAAACACTATCTTGCTCTGCCTTAAACTATTCAAGAATTATGCTTCTCAGCATCTTATACACTTCAAACAAACCAAGTCTTTCTCCTCTAAACCCAGCCTGTGCATAGTTTGGAGTGAGTGGGTGAGAATGGGATTAGTTCCCTTTACTAAAGATTAGCACAGCTGTTTCCAACGCACGCTCCTCCACCTTAAAGGGAGAGTAAACTGAAACTCTTTAAACCTCTCTACCTTTGCACAAATAGTGGGTCCATCTCTTAGAATTTTTCTTTTTTTCATTCATTCATGGAATAATGGCATTGATAGCTCAGCCAGCATTTATTGCCCATCCCTAATTGTCCACAGAGTAGTTAGCAGTCAACCACATTGCTGTGGACCTGGAGTCACATGTAGGTGAAGACCAATTAAGGACAGCAGTTTCCTACTGTAAAGGGCAATAATGAACCAGTTGGGTTTTTCCGATAAAGCACAATGGATTCATGGTCATCAATAGACTCTTAAGTTCAGATTTTTACTGAATTCACAATGCACCATCTGCTGTGGCAGAATTAGCACCGGAGTCCCAGAATATTACCTGGGTCTCTAGATTAACAGTTCAGTGATAATACCACTAAGCCATTACCTCTCCTATTCTACCTACTTAGTGAAATTTATGTATTCTGCGTATTGTGAAATATCTCCATAAAAGTCTCTATTGACCAATTTTTTTAACCTAATTTGCCAAATTCAGCTCTGCTTTCATGCCCTCATAACGCTTTTATTCATTATTTTTAAGAGGTGAATAGATTAAAATCTAGGAAGTTCAATGATGTTATCAAATTCAATGTTTTATTAATTTTTCAAAAGCTGACTTAATTACATAAAACAGAAAGCTCTCCTGCTACCAGCATATTGATGAACAAAACTGATCCTTCATTTTTCAGCTAGGAATTAATAGGGAAAATTTCTAGAAGGGATGGGAAGAGAAAAACATGATTTAGTAAAGGGAACTCATCTAAGAATCATTTCCTTTCTAATATGGTCACAGATAAATATATGGTCTTCTGATTGAGAAGACCGCATCTGCAACACAGCAACCAGCCAATATCCGAAAATCAGTAGGTCCCCTGTGATCTTCTGTGGGCGGAAAAGGCTTTTATTGTATTTCAAATCAATATATTGGCATTCGTTCTTTTGACATGTCACATTTAGTGCAGAACAATGTTTCCTTAAGATCTGCACAATTTCTTCTCTCATCTCTTGAGGACACTGATCTACATTGGAAAGCAATACTACATATGTCATTCAGCTAGCTAGCCTCCAGATGTGAATGTAAACAGTCAAATGGTAATAGACTACAACTGGGGAGAGTATCACAGTTTAGGCCAACCTGGCACTCTCAGTGTCCACAGGTGGACTTTGAGTGTGAATTTGCCAAATGTCCATCATACTAGGAAGCCTGACAGAATTTGCCCTCTTCAGTAACATAGGAGAGGATTGTAAACTTCTGAACATTATCCTGACTGAAATCAGATAATTCAATAAGAACCAGAGCTCAAACTGGAGATCGTTTAGTCTGTATTACTCAAATCCAAATGGCTCATTTACTTAATTTTAATAAGGACAAAATTACCTCTCCACCTCAACCTCCTTGCCCAATTGTAGATCTCAGTCTGACATTACAATGTAGACATTAATCTTAATCTGTAAATACACTATATTTATTCAATTTCAGGTTTTAATTTATAGCAAATTCAACCCTTAAGATGCTGCTGTCAGATTGATAATGACTGGTATTGATCATAACTGTTACACAAACCCAAGATATAAACACAAACAATTTATTATCAATTTCTAATTTACTTAAAAACATGCACAAATCATTCTACCACCATAATTTTTCTAGTCACTCAACAGATTTTATATGGAAATTCCACTTGTAGTGTGTACATTCACTACTGCTTCCATAGTCTAGATTTTGAAAGCCAAATCACTTGACTACATAAAATATCTCACTCTCTTCACGACCCCTTGCCATCCAAAGGGCAGTTTTACCATAAATCCATGATTTAAAATTTGACCCAATGGTTTAGGAATTGCTGTAGGGACGCATCACACAGTAAACATCCTGAATTTCTAACTCACACTGCACAGGTGAGTTATTAACTCTGCTCAGTAATTGACAACACGGCATCGACATTAATGGGTCATCTAGGACTTTGTAATCTTACTTCTCATCCAATAAAATTTAAGGATCCACAAGGTAGAGTGTGAGAGATGGATAAGGAAATAAGTTGAATTAGAATCAAATTATAAACAGAGAAAGAACTATAGGGAAAGAAGGAGTATGTTAAGAAAGAAATAAAGCTGGAAAAGAAAAGTAACTAAATTAACACCACACTTAGGGACAAATTCTTACATTCTAGTTTCATTAGCTCCCAGTTTGGACTTTCAAGATGAGTGTTATATTATCATGAATCATATTTAAAGGATATATACAATATGAATTGCCTGTCCCAAATGGCTGCAGCGAAATGATTTTGCATTAATGAAAATCTAATTCAGCATTTTGCGGCTGCAACACAGAATTGGGAGGCCGACAAAGACACTAATTATTTGGAGTTTTGGCAAGTTAGTCATCCAACGGTACATGGTGTATCCATGTGCTATTAATAGACAGTGTCGTGAAATTACCCTTTTTTTAAGAAAATTGTGTGTCAGTATGCTCAGTTTATAACTGCAGTTTATTTTTGCAGAAATCTGTTACTGCAATGCACAATGTTCCAACTGCTCCAGAAATTTGCAAAGGTCGATATTGGTTATTTCTAAAAATTCAACATTATTTAGACATGTCTAATAATTAGCTTAGATTTTAAACTTAAATTTGTAGACAGGTTTATTCATATACAATTAGTGTGAGAAGCTGGAAAAGTGTTGAAATTGGGAATATCTGAATTCCTCTTACAGAACTTGAAGCATTTTCAAAGAATAACTAATATTAACCATGATGTAACAAAATGTAAATCATGCAAGAGCTTGCATAACATTATTCAGCAGGTTCAATCCACAGCAGGGCATCCAAATCCCAGCTTTTAAAAAAGTATTACAACAAATTGTTTTGAAGGTTTGTCAGTATCTAATATGATTACCGACTAAACTATATTAACTTTCTGTTAAAACAAAGGATACTTAGGGTGTTGATAAAATTTGCAATTTTAACAATTCAACTGCAGTTATACAGGAATAAAGCAAAGCAATGAAATAGACACGGCTGCTCAAGAGATAGCTGGCATGGGCTTAATGGACTGAATGGTCTCTTTCTGTGCAGTAACGACACTATAACTTGCTAAGTTCATTCACTTTGGACAATATTTCCACAGCTAGTCCTAATAACATTGCTGTTCCTTTTCAGTGAAATATAGCGTCAGCCAACCAAATAGTTCATCCATAACAAATGCTGACTTCAACCTATAACCAAGGAAAACTAAATCCATGTCTGTAAAATTAATCAGGGCGTCAGCTAAACACAACATAGTATAACTAATATCAGTGACCAGTGCTGCTCCACTTTTTCTTTGCTTCTCAAAAGGTTCAAAGATTGTATGTCTAATTATGGAAGGAAAATATATGCAAAAGGTTCTTCCACTTTTCTAAATGGATTCCACAAATGTGGAAATTGAACTGACAATTGTAATTTCAGATTGCATCTCTTTACCAAGACATTGCTGAGCCCAAACAATCTGCTTCCTGCACTTTTGTTCTCGAGCCTCCTTAAAGATGAAGCAACAATTAGCAACAACATTGTAGAGCTTGCATTCATAACATGCTGTCAGTGATCGGGTCTCAAGCATGCCTGCCCCTATCAATACCAAAATGCCTTCAAAGTCAGAAACAATCCTCTTCCCTAAAATTAAAGTTGTTCCTTTTGACCATTTTAAGTGTAATAATTTTTAATCCAGTGATACAGGATAGTAGTCAAAAACCAAAATGTACAAAACAATTACCTTTCTAACAACAGGGCTCCCGTCATTTATGAGTTGGGCCAGCATCATTGCTACATTGTGATCAATAGTGGTGGAATGGTCAGTTCTCTCTGCTGAGTTCCCAACAAATGTGCCCAAGGCAAAGACAGCAGAGCAACGAACCTGCAAAATAAATTGCTTATTAAAATTCTGAACAAAATCTTGAGACCAGTCTCTTTAAATTCAGCTATTCATAACACTAAATTTCACATTCGCAGTTTATAAAATGGTCATTTTTGTTTTGCCAGACAATTGAGTATTTGTATCTACTGAATGTTATTGTGCCCAAAATATCACAAGTTTGAACATCAACGGCAGTATTTGGAGCAACAAAAAATATAGAAAAGTCAATATAATCTCATTCATGCATAACTATTAAAATACAATACAATTCATTAAAGTACAGATAATCACAGAACATTTGTAATAGCATAAGAAACCTTCATAAACAAGCCCCAAATTTTAATATTGAGGTTCCAATACTGGACAGGCAACTGAGATGGCCTCAAATTCCATCACAGTTAATCCAGATACTGAGCTCAATTAATCCAGTGCCAGAAATGATAACAGTTATGACTACGGTGTTCTTCAAAATTAAACTGGTTCACTCATGTCTTAGCCAGTCTGGCACACATGATTCTCAGCACATCTGTGACTCAGCGTCTCAGTTGTAAAAAGCAACTGTCATCAACATGATGGACAACTAAATTATGAATCCCAAGAATATAATGTTAAAACAATTTTGCCAGTCAAGCTGTAAACAAACCAAGTTTAAACAAATGATTTTAAAAAAAAATCAATGAACAGCAGGCTTCTAACTTGGTTAGAAATTCTTGCTGATTTCATTCAGTGATATAAACTGTCTAAATTCCAACCGATGGTCCAGGTGGAGGTGCGCCATGACAAGAGATAAATTTAATCAGATTTCTCCTTGTTAAATTATTTACTTAAACGTAGTTCAGTATTTTTGCTTCTTTATTATTACTCAGCCTTGAAACAGCATATCTGATTTAAATTGTCTAATGGAAGAACTTTACACATACATCTCTCAATCGAATACAGAACTGAGACCCCTTTCTTTAGGAATCACATGCTTACAATTGAAATCTCTCATTCTGGAAAGGTAGCAGGTTTGCGCAGTCTGCCAGCGAGTGATGAGTATCGAGGGTTCAAGCCTCCCTTGAGAGATGAACACACATCTTATGCTGACATTACAATGAAGTATAGAAAGAATGTCATTTTATCATGTATGCTACCTTTAAATAAGGCATTGAGCCATGGCTTCGTAAAAGATCCTGTAGCACTGGTCAAAGGGTTGCCTGGAAGTTCTCTCAGTGGTCCAACCAACATCAATCCCTCGACCAACATTATGACATATCAACTATTCATCTATCTTGTTGATTGCGAGACATTGTGGTGCAAAGTTGACTGCTGCGTTGCTCAACAACAGCAAATACACTTCAAAAGTACTTTGTTGGTTGTGAAATCCTGAGTCATTAAACATAACATAAATACAAGTTCATTCTTACCATCGTTGGAATCTACAAATAGTCTCAGGAACACAGAAATCTTTTAGTCACATCCTCATTTGTGATCAGTCAGTTATCCTTGTGAACCTGAATACATTAGGATTCTTTTGTATGTGGGATCACATCAAGAGATAAATCACCTTGACAATACTTACAAACCAACAAATGGACTGGTTGGACCAAAAGGTCTGTTTTCGTGCTGTATGACTCTATATCAAATGATAGCTGCCACCTGTTGCTACTACAGTCCATCATGAATTCTTAGTAAAAGAAACAGAGGAACAAAATTTTCCAAATTGCACTGTCACCTTAGAAGGCTGGTGACATATCAAACATCTGGCGACATATTCTCCCACTTAATCTTAGCCCAGAGGAAAACATCTACTGATGTCACTGATGCTCTGCCATCACTGATTTATACAACCTTGGAAGAAGGATTGTAAAATATATTCAAGTGCCAATGAGAGGCCGGCTTGTTAGGTTACAATGTCAAAAGATAGTAAATCTTCATTCAGTACATCCTTGAGGAATTTCCTGTGGGATTATGCTACGTTGTGATTCAGCAGCAGCTGCTATTTCTTTTGCTACAGTAGATGTGATATTTCACATGTACTGACTCCCCATTTAGATCCAATCTAATCCATGTGAAAAGCTTGCACCTCGCTCAATTGCAGCAGGTAACAGATTATTAACAGTTAAGTAGTTACATGGTATCAGCGACAGAATGGCTTCATTTCACAGCTGTCAGTACACTGCACATTGAAATACTGCTGTTATAAGTACAAAAGTATCAAATTTGATAAACATGAATTGATTCACGTCAGGTTCACCTGGAATACAGTCACACACACAAATGTAATTTTCCTGAGAAAACAAATAAACTACAAAAGCAGAAACTGATGGAAAAACTCAGCAGGTCTGGCAGTATCTGTGGAAAGACAAACAGAGTTAACATTTCAAGTCGAGTGACCCTTCTGCAAACATCTCTCTCAAAGGTTTCTTCAAATATTGGTATGGAAGCACATGCATACCAAACTCTATTTTAGTTCAAATGATTTGTTATAATACATTGCAATTATTCTCAGAGCTGATAACAAAACACAAAATTAAAAGGGCTCACATTATAAGCACTGGGCACTGACGAAAGCTTCTCGTACTTACTCTAATTTCTCTTTCGTTACAAATTAATACGCTGTAAGAAGCAACTGGTGTAGTTTACCTCCGGTATAGGATCTGAGAGAAGACTGTACAATTTCTCATGTGCAATGTCTCTTACACCACACCAACGAGCAGCATCAAAGTTCTGCCAGATACGCCCCAAACAAATAGCCACCCATTGTCGCAGTAAAGGATGGGGATCGTTCAGTTGTTCCAAACAGATCGCTATTAGATTTCCCTGCAAACAGGCTTCCTACAAAAAAGAAATGCAAAAAATACTCCAAAATGTTTATCCATAAAATACCACATTCATTTAGAATGGTTGCGTAACTTTTGTTTGAATATTCAGGCAGTTTTCACCTAGAATTCTCAAACATGGCATGGTCAAAGTAAGGTATCAATAGGATTGCTGAAATGTTGCAAACCTATTTTTTCCCCAATGTAAAGAAGGTGGAATACCTGGGCAAAATGCTTGACAATGGCTACCAGCTTCATTTAGTGCACTGGGCTTCATCATAAATACAAACAGCGTGACTTGTACTAGGTCAGAACAGGGGAGTGGGGGGCGCGGTTTGATTTAATGCCAATGTTCGGCCTGTGACCAACAACTCTCCAGCAATTATCCTGATCAACAACATGGGTTTCAGGGATGCACAAGCTCAGGTTTCGATTTTGTGCTGTTATTAAATCTCTGAATTTAGTCTATTGAGTCTCTAAATCCTCTGTGTTTAGTGTCACGAGAATGTAACTCTTCAGCAGATAAACAAAATTTGTTGTTCGAGAGAATCAAAATTCAGAAAACAAATGAACACCACTGTGCCACGGGAATTTGAAAAGAAATTGTAATTTCTATTGGAATCAGGTAGAGGTGCAATTTTCAGGTTTTTTTCAAAGAAAAGTACTCGAGGGTAGTGAGAACCAAATTTACTAACTTACAGAATAATTAATGGGGTACATATTTCAAAATCTATTCACTAAATCAAAGTCCATATTTAGAAATTTATAGAATTCATGAGGTCCATATCCAAGAACCTATGGGGTAATGACATCTACCTTTTGAAAGGAACCAACCTCCAACTCCTCCTAACATGTGGAAGGTCTTTCTTACTCCCTGTATCTTACAGGCAAAACACAAAACAAGAAAAGGAAGGAAACAAACAGCAGCAGTACTCAGCAAAACCTTGAGACTAAAGCTTTAGGAGGTGAAGATGGACATGGAACCAGATTCCTTGCTGGTGTATTGAAACTCTGACTATTTCTTGTTCCAAAGAATGGTCAGTTTGGACAAAGGATGAAAGAGACAAATTTATTTCTGCTGGTACTTTAGATAAGAGCAATTGAAGCTACTGCATGATTTTCTTTTATGAAGGCAGAGGGACCTCCAACAATGTGCTAAATTAAAGACAAGTTTTCAGGTCAAGGGGGTAAAAAGCAACTACTAGATCTACTAGAAATTCAGTGGGTTCTTAAAACAGTAGACCAAAACAGACACGTTCATTACAAATTTTACCTTGGTGTGCATAGGGGTCCTTGACATGGGTGTGAAGATTATATCCAGAGCCCATATTATTAAGAGGCAGGATGCAGTGGAAAGGGTCAGGAAAGATGTTGAGGTATAATGATGTTTTTAATGGACTTGTGTCAAATGTTAATTTTAAGAGACAGTCTGAGAGAGGATGTCCAAAAATCCATTTAGTTTTGAAAAGTAAGGTTACGATTTTACCAAAGGAAAGCTTGAAATTGGGTGAAATCTTTTTTTCTCTAAAATGAATGACAAATAACAAATTCAGCAAACATAGAAAATCACCAACTCTAAAGGAAAAATCTTAGTTAATTTTCCCTTCATTTGTTAAGAGCTATATTAGCATATTTAAACATAGAAATATTACATGTAGATTTAAATGTAAATATAAAATGCTGCTTACCTGTCCTGTATTATAATTATTAACGATGACAGCTAAAATAAAGGCAGCCATTGTTCGGTGTTCAGCCTGAACAAAACAAAAACCTCAAATTAGCACAGACACATAAAGCAATGGTGAAATTCAGCGTAGAACACCGAAGGTTCTGTAAGAACAAGAAATAGAAATAAGGTTGTTTTGACCTTGCCGAGCTATCAGAACATAGAATACGACAGCACAGTACAGGCCCTTCAGCCCTTGATGTTGCATCAACCTGTGGAACCTAACTGAAGCTCATCTGTATGTTTATCGAATAACCACTTCAATGTCCTTAAAAGTTGGCAAGTCTACGACTGTGGCAAGCAGTGTGTTCCACAGCCCTACTACTCTCAGAATTAAGAAACTACCTCTGAAATCTGTCCTATTCTATCACCCCTCAATTTAAAGCTATATCCCCCCCTTGTGCTAGCCATCACTATGAGGAAAAAGGCTCTCGCTGTGTAACCTATCTAACTCTCTGACTATCTTGTATAATTACTCATTATGATCACGTCTGATCTTTTACCACAGCTCCAGCTTTCAACAAAACCCTTTATCCCCAAATTCCCTTAGTGCCCAACTACTTAATCTGTGTATTTAATGGAGTTAACGACTGAGCATCTGCAGCACTCTGCCCAAGAGAATTCCGAATACAAAGAAATTTCTCTTCATCTAAATAGCTGGCCACTTATTTAAAGACTGATCCCCAGTTCTAGACTCCCCAGCAATAGAAAGCTGCCTACAAAAACACATTTATTGTTTTCATGTTATGAATTATACTTCTGCCCCAATGTTAGTATTTCAGGTCCAGTTTGCTTTCTAGGAAATGCTTATGCAGACCTGCAATAACACAGTTTGGCCACAGAAGTACTATCATTCCTCAGTAGCTTCAACCAATTCTGCTTCTCAAGTTACCATTTATTCTGCTTCTTAACTATTAATAATAGCATTAACCTCTCAGTGATGCTGTGGATGTCTCCAAATACAAGTTGTGGCAGCATTAAGCTGTTTGAACATGTTCTGTTTAGGCAATTAAATCATGGCTGATGTGTATGTCCACTTAATTTATTTGTCTTTATTCTATATTCTACAATATCTTTGTTCAACAAATTCTACAAATCTTCAAAATGCAGTTGACTCAGCATCATTTGATGACTTTCAGGTTTCCATCACCCTCTGTGTATAAAAAAAAAGCTTAAGTGGCCTAACTCTAATTCAGAATTCTCGCTCTGAAAAACCCCAGCAGGGAAAATAACTCCTCTATCTACTTTACTGAAGCCCTTTAGCATTATGATTTGTCGGAGCCAGTGTTGGACTGAGGTGGACAAAGTTAAAAGTCACACAACACGAAGTTATAGTCCAACAGGTTTATATGGAAGCACTACCTTTCGGATTGCTGCTTCTTCATCAGGTTGTTGTGGAGTATAAGATTTGCTATAAATTCTGTGTCCTAGGACCTTATACTCCACAATCTCCTGATGAAGGAGTGGCGCTCCAAAAGCTAGTGCTTCCAAATAAACCTGTTGGACCAAAACCTGGTGTTGTGAGATTTTAACTTTAGCGTTATAAGCGCCTCAACAGGGTCACCTCTCAAACTTCGAAATTCAAGAGGACACAAACTATGTTCATATAAATTGTCCTCATAATTTAACATTTTAAGTCACTTTTCTCAATATTCTGGTATCTGTACATAAACTATGAATCTACATAATACCTAATCATTCTTTTCACTGTAGACCTGTTCTCTCACAATGAATTTATTAAAATTTGCTTTTCTCATATCTAAGGTGGATGAATAGTTCAGACTGACATTCTCATACAGTGATGAGTTGATGCTACACTGTTGGATGGGGCAGCTTTTGGATGAAAGATTAAACTGAGGCCTCCTTTATTCACTGAGGTAAATCTAAAGGATCCTATAGCACAACTGGCAAAAGGAAAGAGCAGGATATTCTGTCCTTCTCAACATTTATACAAGGACCAACACTGCTAAAAGCAGATTATTTAATTATTTAACTTATTTATAGTTTATTGTACCATGTTTTGCAGAAATTAACTAAAATCGCTTACATAACATTTCAGCATGATCCATTGTCTGTGAAGACCTTTTGGACCATCATGAAACAGCAAAAGCCACAGTATAAAATTGAGTTCTTTCTTTTTCTTACCACTACTTTGGATTTATTCAAAATTATTCAAATCCCTATCCAACAGCTAATTTTCATTCTGTTTTGAATAAATTACAATTTCTTTACTCTTCAGACTTGATCTTTTGAACATGTCCTGCTGCTACACTTTAAATTTGATGTTATTGTTGCACAATAGACAATTTCTGCAAAATTAAATAGGCAGCATTCTTTGCTTCTAAGTGCTAATTCTCCCTAGAAAGTTTCAATTAAGAAAAAAGAAAGTAGTACTTTTCAACATATAGATAAAAACTCACTGGCATGTACGGATCTGCCAAAACGGAAAGGAAATATTTGTGACCATTGTCCTTCACCAAGTCAGCTTGGCAAGACTGAAAAATAAAAAAATGTATGCTGTGTTATTGGGTATAGACATAAAACAGCACTAGTTTGACAAAGCTATTGTTTAATTATAATCATAAACAGTTATCAAGATCTCCCTTTATACATGGTGGGAATGCCATGCACAAACCATTTAATAGTTTTCTTTTTAAGTGAAAGGTCTGACTGCACAAGTGGAAGAAAAAACACAAGTATTTATTTTGGAAGGTTATTAGTACCCATGACTATTGTTTAAAAAAAATCTGATAATTGACACTATTGCAATTTTGACAAGCTATAGGATCCACATCATAATAACCTCGTAATAACCTATATTGTTAACTAATGCAATAACTAGTGAAATGAAGTTAAAATAAATATTAGGCAATATTTATTATGATAATCACATCAAACTATTTGAAGTTATTTGCTTAGAATCTTAGGTCATTAAAGCTATTGCACTGAGATATAACAAGGTTCAAGCCACTGTCACAATGGGCACAGTGTCAAAACGCAACTTATCTTGAATGTGTGTCTTATTAAAGGAGCTCAGAATTGACTTTGAACTTCATTTAGGTCCCACATCACTGGATGTACATATTTCAAATTCTTGAACTTCATTACTTATTTAACAAAAAGTAGTATGAAATGTTTAAACTATGAAGCTGAGGATTAGAGATGCAAGACTTTTGTTCAAATTTGTTAAGGTCCTACTATTGAAAATTAAAAGTGCAGGATTGAGTTATTCTAATTAAGCAAGTTGGAAATTAAATTATATGCTGTTCAACCTCAGTTAGTTTTAAAACACTTTGGTGAGGAAGATTAGCCACATGGCCACAGTCAAAACGTTTAAGGTTTTATGGCAGTATTTATGGTCCAAGCTAACAAAATGAAAATGCTAATTTGCTTTTACTTAATGGCCCAACAATGTTATAAACTACTTTAGTGTTGCAATTTAAAATGACAGACGAATGCATATTAACTTTGTTTAGTTATTTTGAACTTTACATATTGTGCTGTATCTTGTAATGGCACCTTGTTATTTCAGTGCAGTCTTGAATTTAACTTTGTTAACTTAACTCATATCAACAGTTGTTAACGAATCATTCAGGTTTTTTTTTTAAGGTTAAAGATATTGATAGACCTTGACTTTCCAGAGCCCTTAGTTTTCCAGTTGGAACATTCAGGATAATATTAAATCATTAGTGCGTAAAACTACATATTTTCAAAGCTATAAGTTACTGTAATGATGCCAGATTTTATTATAGCTTACTGACCTTTTACACCTCTAAGAGAGATAAAAGAGATTGATATTTCAGGAAAAATCAGGAGATAGTACAATGTGAATCAGTGGGATTACCATCACTTTTAAAAGTGTGTCTACCCTTTGTGCATGGCAAGAATACAGACATATTTGTCCACCATGTACCACAGCTCAATGCCAACAACATGTTGATTAATAGCATACATAAACAATAACATATTTTACAAATGGTGAAGCACTTTTCTGAAATCTGAAATAGGAGGAGTGTTGAAGAGACTAAGCAGGTCTGGCAGCATATGTTTATTTCTGTACCTCTAAAGGTAACATTCAAAAGTGCTTCATATAAAACAAATGCTATACTAAGCCATATAGAGAGATATTAGGCCAGAAGACCAAAAGCTTGATAAAAAATAGCAGGCATTAAGAATGGGGAGGTAATGGCCTAGTGGTATTATCACTGGACTGTTAACTCAGAGACCCAAGTAATGTTCTGGGGAACTGGTTTTGAATCCCACCACAGCAGATGGCGGAAGTTGAATTCAATAACAGGTCTGGAATTAAGCATCTAATGATGACCACAAATCCATTCCTGATTGTCAGGAGAAACCCATCTGGTTCACTAAAGTCCTTTACAGGGAAACTGCTATCCTTACCTGGTCTGGCCTACATGCCACTTCAGACCCACAGCAATGTGGCTGGCTCTTTTGACCAAAGGGTCGGTTTCCATGCTGTATATCTGTATGACTTTATCTATAGGGAGAGGATGAATAGGTTGGGGCTTTCTTCCCTGGAGCATCGGAAGCTGAGACCTCATAGAGGTTTGTAGGGTGAATAGACAAGGTGTTTTCCCTGGAGTGGGGGGAGGTCCCGAACTGGAGGGCTTAGGTTTAGGGTAAGAGGGGAAAAATTTAAAATGGACCTAAGGGGCACCTTTTTCAGTCAGATGGTGGTGCGTGTGGGGAATGAGCTGCCAGAGGAAGTGGTGGAGGCTGGTACAATTACAGCATTTAAAAGCCATCTGGATGAGTATATGAATAGGAAGGGTTGAGAGGCATATAGACCGGGTGCTGGGACTAGATTAGATTAGGATATCTGATCAGCATGGATAAGTTGGACTGAAGGGTCTGTTTCCGTGCTGTACATCTCAATGACTCTAAGTGTCATAAAGGAGGCGTGAGGGATGGTGGGTTAGAATTTGAGAGGTTGTGGCCGTGGAAACCAAAGGTGATCCAACCGCAATTATGACATGAAATGCACAAGAGGCCCAAAACAAGAAGAATGAAGGAATCTTAGAGAGTTGGAGGAGCTACAGAAATAGGGAGGGCAGGGTCTATTTTTAACAGGGAGGAGTTTGAAAACAAGAATAAGAATTCTAAAACTAAAATATTGTTTTACTAGAAGCTAATGTAGGTCAGTAACCGCAGGCATGGATAGGAGAATGGGACTTCGATGCACATTGGCAAGAGCTCTGGATGGTCTCAAGAGTAGAGTGAAGAACAGACAAAAGTGCATCAGAAAAGTCCAGCCTACAGGCGATGATGTCAGAAATAAGGTTTCAGGTGACAAGTTGCGACAGGTGCATAGCTGAAAACAAATGGAGGTAGAAATAGGCTTTTCTAGAGATGACATGAATCAATCAGAAGCTCACCTTAGGATAAAATGCAAAAGCAAGATTGTGAATAACCTGTTTAACCTTAGATTGTTGTCAGGATGAGAGACAGATTTGATTGATAGAGAACAGAGTTTGGAGTGGAGCCAAAACACAGGCTTTAGTCTTCCCAATATTTAACTGGAGACAAGTTTCAGCTCATCCAGTACTTGACGCTTCATTAGTCAGATATTTTAGCATAAACGAGTTTTCAAGAGAGGAGGTAATGAATGAAGTAGAGCTAGATGCCTTCAGTGCATAGGAAAACTTATTCCATGTCTTTGGAGATGTCACCAAGCCACAGCACATAGAGGAGAAATAGAAGTTTGTTTGGGATGGGGGGAGGAGAGAAGAGAATCCAGGATTGATCCTTGAAGAAACACCAGAGTTAAATGTGCAGGAGCGTACAGACGCTGAGAGAAACAAATGAAAAGGATTTCACATCTCCCTCTTTTACCAGCTAAAAATATCAAATATTGACCATTTTTACTTCAAAACTAAATAAAGAATAACACAACAAACTGCTACTTCCTATTATAAAGCAATATGGCCTAAACCAAAGGTGAGAATGCGATGAACATTAGAGAGACAAATTGTGCTATCTAGATTAATTAGCACTTGAGGGAAAATTTAGATCTCATGCAAAAATTGCCCTTAGCATCCAATGTGCCACAGATCTCAAAAATGTTACTAAAATTGAAAAGTTATATTTCAAATTAAGAATTAAGATTAGCTTCCCTCCAGTGTGGGAACAAGTCATTTGACTCAACCAGTCCACACCGATCCTCTGAAGAGTAACCCACCCAGACCCATTCCCCTCTGACTAATGCACCTGACACTATGGGCAATTTAGCATGGCCAATCCACCTGACCCACACATCTTTGGATTGTGGGAGGAAACCGGAGTAATTGGAGGAAACCCACGCAGACACGGGGAGAATGTGCAAACTCCACACAGACAGACGCCTGAGGCCGGAATTGAACTTGAGTCCCTGGCGCTGAGAGACTGTAGTGCTAACCACTGAGCCATTGTGCTGACACTGAATATTTACTTCTGTTTTTAATCTTCGAAATGCAATTTTGGATAGGATGATTGTACTAGGGATTATGCTAAACACTATAAATACAAGGTTATGGTCAAACAAGGTCATGATTAGTTTAACAAAAATTCAAAATTTCCTTTAAAAATAGATCTAAGGTTTTCATACAAATAACATAAGAAAGACTAAGCAATTTTGTTTTGTACTTTGGCATATTTTCTCTATTGTTAGCTCCTTCATTTCCTTGTTCCCCATATCCCCAGAATTACAATTCTTGAGAGAATACGATTAAAATAGTTGAGATGCTTTTACGTGGGAGCTTGCATGCTCCCAATTTCATTCAATAGGTGAAGGTTTAATTCTGTGTTTTTTTAAACAGGAGGTCTTCCTCACACATAGCCATGGGAAACAGTTAAATGTTAATTGAATGCAACAGAGACCAGTAAAAAAAATTCTCAATTTAGAGAAATGAAATCATATTCTGGACACCTGAAGACTCTTGATAGATTTAGGTTCTTTAGGTGAATGCTAATGACTTGTAGAAGTTATCGTCAATGGAAACACCTTAAAATATGCTTCAAAGTCTCATATTATTTCAAATAGAAAGTCTCAAAACAAGCTGAAAAGAGAAGGTGAAAATGAAATTGAATTTAAATACAGGAAACTCCACTTAATGTCACGGATCATCTGGCTTTCAATAGTCACACAAAGTCAACAATCAATAATCCAGCCCACTTCATTACTTTAAGAGAGGAGCTGAATATTACTGAAGTGGAGAAAGACTGTAGAAAGCTGTAGCATCAATGGATTTGTGAATCAATGTGGGGTGTTGACTGAGGGGCATCAAAAGTCAACTCCCCTACCCTTCCTCAAAATAGTGCTGTTTACATCAACCTAACAGATAAGGGCAGATAAAGACCTTAACGTTTCATCTGAAACGAAGAGAGCACCTCTGAGTGTGCAGTATCCCTCAGTATTGCACTATCACAACATTTAGCCATCAAGGCTGATAAGGAGACTGAGAACACTTAGATTTTTTTTGATCTAGAAATAAGTGTGCTACCAACTCAGTTGAAACTTTATTGCTGGAACAGCACAGCAGGTCAGGCAGCATCCAGGGAACAGGAGATTCGACGTTTCGGGCACAGGCCCTTCTTCAGGAATTCCTGAAGAAGGGCCTGTGCCCGAAACGTCGAATCTCCTGTTCCCTGGATGCTGCCTGACCTGCTGTGCTGTTCCAGCAATAAAGTTTCAACTTTGATCTCCAGCATCTGCAGACCTCACTTTCTCCTCCTGATACCAACTCAGCCAGGCCAAGCTCCAAAGGAGAGAGCAAGAAACAGTGTGCAAAATACAATAGAAAGCTTACTGGGTCAGGAAATCATAGCGCTATGCTCATCAGTTAGTGGCAAGTGCCAATACTTCTGTCAGATAGCACTGGCACAGGTCATTACCGCAAAAAGAAAAAAAAGCAGGGCTCAGTTCTCTTCCAGAGATGCACTGTAGGACATTGTATAGAAATATCATTCAACATGCTCAATCAATTTGATTCAAAATGCTGCTTCAATATAAGCAGTTTTGAATACAGATTATTTTGAACAGCTGAAAAATGTGTTGCTGGAAAAGCGCAGGTTAGGCAGCATCCAAGGAGCAGAGAATTGACGTTTCGGGCATAAGCCCTTCCTGAAGAAGGGTTTGTGCCCGAAACGTCGATTCTCCTGCTCTTTGGATGCTGCCTGACCTGCTGCGCATTTCCAGCAACACATTTTTCAGCTCTGATCTCACGCATCTGCAGTCCTTACTTTCTCCTTATTGTGAAAAGCACCAGGAAAGCTTTAGTGCATGATTCCAATCTAATCTCAAGTGCACAAAAGTCAAATTACTGGAAGACATAGTGCATCACATCATTTTGAACACAAGTCAGTAGCAGTACAACTACAGTGTGCTGCATAGCTTTATTTTAAGACTTACTGAGTGAACTACTGTACACTTTTGGGCTTCATATTTTCAGTTATTTAAATGTAGAAGCAAAAGTTGCTGCCCCCTCTCACAATGTTATTCTAAGTTAGTCTGATTCGCAGAGGAAAGCAGGAATTAACAGGGCTCTAACGTTAGTACTACTCGACATGCATTGCAGTGGGGGATACCAGCTTCAGATTAGTAACTGCAGCTGAAGTGAACCAAGGGCATGACTTATTGACACCAGTATGAACAAAATATATAAAGTACCTGCATCATCCAAATTCAGACCTAATGCATTATTTAAATAGCGACAGGAGATTTCTGCTGCCTGGAGAAAAAATACATTCAAGCAACACTACTTACCCTTTGAGCTTCTTTACCATAATCAGAATTCTCAGACTTTAGTTCAACAGATTTTAAGTAATGGTAGGCTTTTAATACAAAATTAACTTTTTTACATAAAGTAAGACATTGTTTTAGGGATTTGTGGTGTCCTCTCCAATCTCTTTATCCTTGAGATGAATGTTGACGATATGAAACATTTAAAATAATGTTAATTTGCTAGGTATTGTCAAAAAGAACTGGAAGAAAAATAAATTCATGTTTCATGCCATGCCATGCTGAAGTACTTTCTGATTTCAAGCACTCAATCACATCCCAGTGGAAAGATGCAAACTGCCCCAGTGTCCAGGAACACTGGTAGCTAAAAATCCAAGAGATGTGCAACTGCACAACGGGGTCAACTTCATTTTAAAATGAAGTTCTCTCTTTTCCTTTCAGTCAACAATCTGTCACAAATGCTTGCCTCCTCCTCTTGAGGGAGCACTTGAGAGATCAGGAATTGTGCAAAACCAACCGCAAAAACTGCTTGACCACTCCAGGGAACAGAGGCAGATTGCCAACAATATGCTGTGACTACCTGGGGAGTGCAGCAGCATGCTGCTGGCCAAAGTATATGGAGTTTATTCAGTGCAACCTTAATAATGATACAAGACTTCAAAGTGAAAGATTCTTCATACCCTAAATGGATCTCTAGCTAGATATGATTTGGTGATGCTGGGTGTTGGACTGGGGTGTACAAAGTTAAAAACCTCACAACACCAGGTTATAGTCCAACAGGTTTAATTGGAAGCACTAGCTTTCGGAGCGCCGCTCCTTCATCAGCAGTGCTCCGAAAGCTAATGCTTCCATTTAAACCTATTGGACTATAACCTGGTGTTGTGTGATTTTTTAACTCTATCTAGATAGTAATAGTCAATGTTAAATGTTAATTTACTTGCACATGGTTTATTGTTTTTCCTAAAGATAACATTAGTTTCACTTTAACACTTTGTACAAGTCTGTGATTCTAGCTACAAATTAATAACCAGAAACCTGGATATACATCAGGGTGTCAGCTTTTCATGGTGTGACTGGAATTACATACATGCTATAAAGCATTTCCCTTCTCATATTGACTATGATAAAATTCCCCATTTGGAAACTAAGTACAAAATACAACAAAGGTCACTGCGACAGTTTGCATAAATTCCGGGACAAATTAAAATAGACTGAACTTCATTTCATCTTTGGCATGTGGACCAATCATAATACAAGTGAACATGAGAGGATAGCATTTTAATATCTCTAAGTGACTTTTCTAGGACAGAGAGCATTTTCCATTTTAGCAATTGATTACATTAGGTATAATAGCCTCCATGCCAAGTGTTTGAAGTTAGCAGCCTGCTGTCTTGGTTTATATCCAGTTTTGACAGGCTTTTATTGACTTGGACTATTATGCACACTTGCAAAATTTGAATAAAACACAGACTTTATGATAATTTAAATTGCACTGTCATGCCTACAATATTGGCATAATTAGATGAAAAACAAAATGAAACTTGACCCCTAACTCACTGCAATTATTGACATACGATAGAAAAAAAAACAACTGCTTTAGCACAATTTTCACACATCCATTTGATAATGAAGTTATTGCACTAAAACATGGCGTCTGCCAGGTTACAGCAGCTGAGCTTCCCAAGAAATCTATGGAAAAGGTCTCAAAGCAAAATCAGTGCAATAATGTTAATTTGGTAATCCTGATAAAAATGAATACCTGTTGTTATCACAGTAAGTGTTTTAATTTATTTTAGCATATTCAAAAATGATCTTAAAATAATTGCCCAACTCTCTTCTGGTCTCAAAACAAAGACTGTAGTATTTCCTTATAAAGGGCAGCAAAAGAAAGGTGATATACAACATGGATATGGAACTTAAAAATATGCACACTGAAATATTAGATTGTATTATATCTTTCAATTTTAATAAATTAATTAGAATGTGTTACAATATAGTAAGATGAAGTATTGTAGAAATACCATTTTGCTAGACCAAGTTTTATCCTGGTTGATATAATCACAGACAGTAAATCTCTGCAATCAAATCAGACAACAAAATGGCACTGCATCACTCAACTTGAACTGCAGTGATATTAAATTTTATTTTACTGCATGTTTCAAAAACGATTATGTACAAAATTAACATTTGTGACTTGATACAAGCACTATAACTTTTCTGTACTGATGTTTATTAATTATGAATAGAGAATTCACTAGGAGGTAACTAATGACTGGGTAAAAGTGAAGTTGTCAAATTGTCAATCTTTTAGTGCAAGCTTAAAATGAAGCATTTGTCAGAATTAACATTCCCCAATGTCAACCTGGCAAAAACAAACCAATATAGCCACCTGACCAACATTCTTGTAATGAAAGGCATGATGGGCATAACATCATGAAACAGGAAAATAAAGGCATTTAAGCTTTTGTTTATATTTGATTTGTTTTTTGTTTTAAATACTGTTCACTACATAAGGATATTTTATCCAAACAATGAGTAAAAGGTTTGTTCATGCCAAAGTAATCACATCACTTTCAGCAATCTAATAATACTTTTTAAGCAGCAATCTCCATAATATGCTATGAGATCAAGTTCAGGCAGCTCAATATTATTTTCACAAAAAATAATTTTAACTACATTATCTCAAAAAAAACTTCTAATGCCTTCATGCATCCACTTAGTAATTGTCTAAAAATATCGTAAATCATATATACATCAATAGGGACCATTTTAAATGTCAGTTAAGGTCACACTATAGGACTAAAAGGTAAATTATTTGGAAATTGAATAAATTAACTTAAGGGGTAAGGGCTTCTTCACTCAAAAATACTTCTTCACTCAAAAATGCCATTCACTCCAGTACAGGTTTCCAAAATGGTTGACCATTTCACAGTGGCTTAGTGGCTAGCACTGCTGCCTCACAGCAGCAGGGACCCGGCCTCAGGCGACTGCCTGTGTGGAGTTTGCACATTCACCCTGTGTCTGTGTGGGTTTCTGCGGGTGCTCCGGTTTCCTCCCACATTCCAAGAGATGTGCAGGTCAGGTAAATTGGCTATGCTAAATTGCCCAGTATTAAGTGCATTAGTCAGGGGTAAATGTAGGGAAATAAATCTGGGTGGACTTGTTGGGCTGAAGAACCTATTTTCACACTGTTAGAAATCTAATCTAATCTACCCTAATGTCATTTCTAATTAGCAAGCATAAATGATTGATTAATACCATGTAAAGACAAATTATTAATAGAATCTGCAGCAGATATTGATCTGAAATGTTAGCTGGGGAGTAGCAAATGCTTAACTCCTTGAAAATGATGTTTGTAAATTCAGGTTGTAAGTCTGCTCACTGAGCTGGAAGGTTGTTCTCAGACATTTTGTCACCACGCTAGGTAACATTATCAGTGAGCCTCCGTTGAAGTGGTGTACTGTCCAACTTTCTATTTACCTCTCTTGGCCTGTTGTGGGGGTGATATCACTTCTGGTTCTTTCCGGTACATTTCACACTTTATTGAATACAGTGAAGGGAAGGTGATTGTGCAGTGGTAATGTCACTGGATTGGGCATCCAGACCCTTAGACTAATGTTCTGTGGACATTCAACAAAATAAAAAAAAAATGGAATAATAAGGTGGCCTAACAGCAACCCTGTAACTACTATCAATTGTTGTAAAAACTCATCTAATGCTCTTTAGAGAAGGAATTCTGCCATCCTTACCTGGTCTGGCATATATGCTTAACTCCAGACCCACAGCAATGTGGTTGACACTTAACTACCTTCAGAGCAATTAGGGATGGACAATAAATCCTGGCCTGGCCAGAAACACTCAAACCTGTGAACAAATCTTGAAAAAGTAGATAATGATTCAGTTCACAACTCAAGTAGTTCAACTTTTAAATAAAAAAGGGAAAAATAAGACTGCAACAATTGTGTGAGGTAACTTCAACAATCTTCAGTCCTGTCACACTTCCTTCATTGGTTTTTCTTCAGATTCAACACCCAGCTCTCTTTTTATGAGAGTTGATGATAGCTCATGGTCTAAGGAACCCAAAATCCACAGGATGGCTGACAGGTGGCTGGATGTCATCAGCACACATATGAAGACTGACAGCATGTCTGCAGATGTTATCACCCAGAAGAAGCATGTGGGAGGTGGGGAGGATGTCAAGAATACATCGTTGGAGGAATTCCAGAGATGTTGGTGGTGTTTTGTTTTTAAAGAAATAAGCCGTTTATAAATGTCAGTTATAATAAGCCATGTAAGAAGTGCAAGCACTGAGTTGAAGAATGGAAGAGAGCTGATGGAGTAGAATTAATTTTTAGTATCGATCTAATGCTGAAAGTGGGTAAAGAGAGTGTTCTGACGAAAGGTCACTCAACTCAAAACGTTAACAGGTACTGCTAGACTTGGTGAGTTTCTCCAGCATTTTCAAGGAGTTTTTGTCTTGAGGAGTGTAAGTAGGGATAAGACATCATGGTCACAGGCATGTTATACAACACTTTGGCCAGAATAACTGCTGCACAGTGTGTAAGAATGGAAGCCAAACCCAAAGATTTAAAACATGGAGTTTTGAGTGTCGAGAATGAAGCAGAAGGGTTTATGCAATATTTTTGCCTCAACTAATGTCACAATCTTCAATGCAATTTGAAAGTGCTGTTCAAGATGCTTCACAAAAATGAAGCACATTGCAGACAATTTCTACAGAGCTGAAAATGTACGTGCACTCACTCCAAATGTATTCGGTTTACTAAATGTTCAAAGAGAAAATTTGAAGTGGTGAGCTAAGAAAATATGAACAGATTTTTCCATTTCTAATCGTATAGAATAAACACTCAACCTTGGAAACCACTAGCAACAAACACCATTGAGGAATGATACTAAAATCTTGGTTCAATTGCTAAATCCTATTAAACAAGAACATCCAAAGAAAGTTTCTTTGTTTCATCATTTGATTGTTCTCGTTCGATAAGTTTTTGAATGTTTTTGATAGTTAGTACCCCCACTAGATATTCTCCAAACAGACCCCTGATACTCATTGTTACAGAAGGTACGTGAATAATTCATTTACCTAGCCATCAGCTGCATCTACATTTGCTGATTTTCTTTTTTGACTAACAATGGCCTTTTCTGCATTATTGTGTTTACCAAAAGGATTTTTGACTTAACAGTCATGATCTCAGTTCCTCAGCTGAGGAACTTAATTGATGTGGATAGAATAGAGACGCTTGTCCCTGAAAGGAAATTTTCAAAATCAGGATGTATGCGTCTGAACAGATTAGATATGGAGATACTGTTCTCATTATTTGGGAAGAGTCAAAATCTAAAGGACATGAATTTAACTTGAACGGCAAATGAACCAAAATATCATGAAGAAAATCCAAAGCAGTTGAATAACAAGGATCTGGAATGCGTTGCCTGAGTCTGTGGAGGAGGTGTATTCAATCATGCTTTCAAAAGGGAATTGGATTATTCCAAGGTTTGTATGGCATGGGGAAAGACAAAAGAAGCAGAATTAGCTGATTAACTCTTCTAAAAGTCACCATAGGCATGATGGATTGAACGGCATGCTTCTTTATTATATCAGTCTGTCATTCTATGTAAGGAGAAACAAAGTTTAAAAATAGCTTGAAATCTTTTTTTTAAAAAGTCATATCCAATGTTTGCTCTGTTTTTTCTTCTGCTATGTGAATATCTGAGGTGCCTGCAGGGTAACAGCTTCGAGATTCGGAAGCCAATGCACGTGAGCATGCATGGAGCCTCCCAGTGGTTGTACAGATGCACAGCTTAGACAGAATGGTGAATGCAATGGTTATATACTGAACTCTTGGAAAACCAAAAGATAAGAACCAAGGTACTAAAATAGGTTAAGGAAGAAAGGAGGTTTGACAGTGATCAGCTGATTAAAGCATAGAACTGAACCCAGGATACCAGAGAGGACTGTCAACCAGAATATCTTTAGGTTAGTCAGGGAGGAAGTTGTCAAGCAAGGGAGCTGTGGTTAACTAAAGAAGTGGAATCTCTAGTCAAGAGGAAGAAAGTTGATTATGTTAGGATGAGTAGTGAAGCTACAGTTAGGGCGCTTGAGAGTTACAAGTTTGCCAGAAAAGACCGAGAGAGAGAGCTAAGAGGAGCTGGGAAAGGACATGAGAAGTCGAGGATGGATAGGATCAAGTAAAATCCTAAAACCTTCTATAGTTATATCAGGGAAGTAAGATTGACTAGGGTAAGATTAGGGCCAATCAAAGGTAGTAGTGGGAAGTTGTGCATGAAGTCTGAGGAGATAGGGGAAGCGGTAACTGGTTCTCATCAGTATTCACACTGTAAAAAGACAACCTTGTCGAGGAGAATACGGATATATAGGCGACTAGACTAGACAGGATTGACGTTCGCAAGGAGGAGTAGTTAGCAATTCTGTAAAGTGTGAAAATAGATAGGTCCCCTGGGCCGAATAGGATTTATTCTAGCATTCTCTGGGAAGCCAGGGAGGAGATTGCAGACCCTTTGGCTTTGATCTTTATGTTGTCATTG
Organism: Chiloscyllium plagiosum; assembly: GCF_004010195.1. Taxonomy (NCBI): domain Eukaryota; kingdom Metazoa; phylum Chordata; class Chondrichthyes; order Orectolobiformes; family Hemiscylliidae; genus Chiloscyllium; species Chiloscyllium plagiosum. Next base: position 45,185,551 of record NC_057733.1, on the reverse strand, counting down.
ACTAGAGGAATAGTTCCAGTAGACTGGAGAATAGCAAATGTCGTCCCCTTGTTCAAGGAGGGGAGTAGAGAACAACCCTGATAATTACAGACCAGTGAGCCTTACTTTGGTTGTGGGTAAGGTGTTGGAAAAGGTTATAAGAGAGAGGATTAATTATTGTCTAGAGAGGAATAGGTTGATTAGGGATAGTCAACATTGTTTTGTGAAGGGTAAGTCGTACCTCAGAAGCCTTACTGCGTTCTTTGAGAAGGTGACCAAACTGGTGGACAAGGGTAAAGCAGTTGACGTGGTGTGAATAGATTCAGTAAGGTGTTTGATAAGATTCCCCATGTTGGGCTATCGCACAAAATACAGAGGCATGGGATTGAGGGTGATTTAGCTGTTTGGATTAGAAATTGGCTAGCTGAAAGACAGAAGGTGGTGGTTGATGGGAAGTATTCATCCTGGAGTTCAGTTACTCATGGTGTACTGCAGGGACCTAATTTAGGGCCACCGCTGTTTGTCAGTTTTGTAAAAGACCTGGATGAGGGCATAGAAGGATGGGTTAGTCAATTTGCCAATGACACTAAGGTTGGAGGAGTTGTGGATAGTGCAGAAGGACGTTGCAGGTCACAGAGGGACACAGATAAGCTGCAGAGCTGGGCTGAGAGGTGGCACATGGAGTTTAACATGAAAAAGTGAGGTGATTCACTTTGGAAGGAGCAATAGGAATACAGAGTACTGGGCTAATGGTAAGATTCTTGGTAGTGCAGATGAGCAGAGAGATTTCAGTGTCCATGTACATGGATCACTGAAAGTTGCCACCCTGGTTGATAGGGTTGTTCAGGCAGCATATGGTGTTCTAGCTTTTATTGATAGAGGGATCAAGTTTCGGAACCACAAGGTAATGCTACAGCTGTAAAAAAAAACTCCAGTGCGGCCAGACTTGGAGTTTGGCATACAGTTATGCTCACTGCATTATAGGGTGTGGAAGCATTGGAGAGGGTTCAGAGGAGATTTAGCAGGATGCGACTTGGTATGGAGGGAAGGGCGTATGAGGAAGGGCTGAGGGACTTAAGTTGTTAGAGAGAAGAAGGTTGACAGGTAACTTAATTGAGACATACAAGACAATCAGAGGATGAGATAGGGTGAACAGCGAGAGCCTTTCTTCCTCGGATGGTGATGGCTAGCATGAGAGGACATAGTTTTAAATTGAGGGGTGATAGATATAGGACAGATGTCAGAGGAAGTTTCTTTATTCAGAGTAGTAGGAGTGTGAAGCGTACTACCTGCAACAGTAGTAAACTTGCCATCTTTAAGGGCATTTAAATGGTCATTGGATAGGCATATGGACAAGAATGGAATAGTGTAGGATAGATATGCTTCAGACTGGTTCCACAGGTTGGCACAACATCGAGGGCCGAAGGGACTGTACTGCATTGTAATGTTCTATGCTCTTAATCAACACCACAGTTGCAGACATATTGACTCATGTAGGATTTAATAGTTAAATTTACTACAGAAGCAATCATCCCCCAACACCCACAAATGAAGCTGCATCAGGACATTATTTGAACTGGCCACAACACACTGCAGCACCCAGGAACTACGAGCAGAAGAAAAATACCTATAATGCATATTCAACAAGAATGGGTACCCAATAAACACAGTCCGTAAATTTCTCAACAACAAACCCAAACAATCAGACACAACACACCCAGAAACCATCGCCATATGACCATACATCGAAGACATCTCTGAAATAACTTCCAGACCACTCAGACCTCTTGGTAGCCCACAAACCTGCCAACACACTGAAAGAACTACTGATGAACCTAACAGACCTTAAACACCAACAAGCAAAACAAATCTCATTTATAAAATATCATACAAGGATTGCAACAAACACAATATCGAGCAGACAGGCAGAAAACTAGCCACCAGGATACATGAACACCAACTAGCCACAAAAAGACATGACCCACTTTCACTAGTATCGTTACATACAGATGAAGGAGGAACCCACTTCGATTGGGACAACACATCCATCCTAGGACAGGCTAAACCGAGACACGCATGAGAATTCCTCGAGGCCTGGCATTCAAACTGGAACTGCATCGATAAACACATCGATTTGTACCCATTAGTCATTGTTTGAGAAAAAGAACTGGAAATGATATCACACACCTTAAGAGATCAAGACACAAATCGAATGCGGGACATAAAACCAGTGCTTCACCACAGGCTCACTGTTGATGCTACCTAGTATGTGACGAAACGTCTGAAAATGAACCTTCCAGCTCAGTGAGCAAACTTAGAACCTGAACCTCAATCTGAGCTACAAATCTTCTCAAAAACATCAAAGGATTTAATAGTGAAGGACAGTTGTATAACAGGCCTACGATAATGAGCACACAGAATTGGACATAATCTGCAAACACATGGAAAATGATCACAGGCTTGTAAGTGAAGCTACCCAAAAGTAAAATGCAAGTGATTAACAATAAGCAAACGATGTAACCGTGAGCTGATCTGGTATGTTAAAACAGAGATGCAGTGACTGAATTCTGAAGTGCAAAATAAAATGGACAACAGCACCAAAGAGGGCAGAAAGATTGAGGATGACAAGGCAACAGGGATGAAAGTGCCTTCATTACTGGATACAAAGTTCCCTTCCACTATTCTTCTTCCTCATAACTCAAGTACCCAACCCGTGGAATGCTTGAGTCCAATATTTTAAAAGCTGAACGTTGGAATGACAAACTTTCAGAGGATACCAGTACAACACCCTAGACGTGCACACAACATTTGTGGCACCGTGTATTTATGATATCTTGGTTAAATTTGCATAGAATTAATGTAGAATTGTTACAAAAAAGGCGGCCATTCAGCCTGCAAAACCCTCACAGGCTATCTGCAAGAATAATTTAGGTAGCCCCACTTAATTACCTTTTTCAGTAACCCTGAAAACATTGTCTTTCAAATACCTATCCAATTCCCTTTGAAAGCATTGCTTGAATTTGCTTCCCTTTCCCTTTTGATTAGTGCATTCCTAATCATAACCATTTATTGTATGTAAACGTTTTTGTTACTTTTGATACTTTCGTCAATCACCTTAAATTGATGTTTCCCAGTTCTCACCCCTCCCACCAATGGAACAGTTTGTCTGTACCCTCTCTGGCCATACCCCTTCTGATTTTGAACATTATTATCAAATCTCCTCTCAACCTCCTATGCACCAAGAGTAGTTTCAGCTTCTCCAATCTATCTGCATAACTGAAGCATGTTTAATCTTTGACAAACCTGGTATGCTCAACAGCTATACTGAATAATATACAAACAAATCCCATGTGTTGCTAAACTAAGCCAAAAGGATATTTTAATGAGCATCTCCGTGAAAAAAATTTACCTTTTCTTTCAAATGAAGCAACCACATTACTTACGCTATCTACAGCCAAGATCTTTGCCCAAATGAAAACCAAGAGGGGCCTTAATTCCCGAGCTGAACTCTGAAGCAGTTTCAAAACGTATGGGAAAATACCAACAGATAATGCCTGTCAAGGAAAAATACAGATAAAAGAAAATATGAAATGCCAAAGAAGTGGCCTACATCAAAATCAACAGCAAAATATCATTCAGCTTATGTCAGGTCATTCCAGGTTTAGATTCCTCACTCCCCAGAAGTCAATTCCGATAAAATGGAACAAAATTTAACTTCTACAAAGAAAGCAAAAAATAAACTTAAATAATAGTGGTCCATATTCAAAACTAAGAGTGAGTGTCAAATTAGAAACATTTACATAGGGTCAGAGAGATGTACACCATGGAAACAGACCCTTCGGCCAAACCCGTCCATGCGGACCAGATATCCCAACCCAATCTAGTCCCACTTGCCAGCACCCAGCCCTATCCCTCCAAACCCTTCCTTATTCATATACCGGTCCAAATGCCTCTAAAATGGTGCAATTGTACCAGCCTCCACCATATCGTCTGGCAGCTCATTCCATACACATACCACCCTTTGCGTGAAAAGGTTGCCCCTTAGGTCTCTTTTATATCTTTCCCCTCTCACCTTAAACCTATGCCCTCTAGTTCTGGACTCCCCGACACCAGGGAAAAGACTTTGTGTATTTATCCTATCCATGCTCCTCATAATTTTGTAAACCTCTATAAGGTTGCCCCTCAGTGTCCGACGCTCCAGGGAAAACAGCCCCAGCCTGTTCAGCCTCTCCCTGTAACTCAAATCCTCCAACCCTGGCAACATTCTTATAAATCTTTTCTGAACCCTTTCAAGTTTCACAACATCTTTCCAATAAGAAGGAGACCAGAATTGCACACAATATTCCAACAGTGACCTAACCAATGTCCTGTACAGCCGCAACATGACCTCCGAACTCCTGTACTCAATACTCTGACCAATAAAGGAAAGC